>NC_091158.1:43606979-43661628 GCF_040958095.1 Procambarus clarkii | reverse complement strand
CCATCTCCACTACTGCCACCCTCCACTACTGCCATCCTCCACTACTGCCACCCTCCACTACTGACACCCTCCACTACTGCCACCCTCCACTACTGTTATCCTCCACTACTGCCACCCTCCACTACTGCCACCCTACACTAACGCCACCCTCCACTACTGCCATCCTCCACTACTGACACCCTCCACTACTGCCATCCTCCACTACTGCCACCCTCCACTACTGCCATCCTCCACTACTGCCACCGTCCACTACTGACACCCTCCACTACTGCCACCCTCCACTACTGTCATCCTCCACTACTGCCACCCTCCACTACTGCCACCTTACACTACTGCCATCCTCCACTACTGCCACCCTCCACTACTGCCATACTCCACTACTGCCACCCTCCACTACTGCCACCCTCCACTACTGCCTCCCTACACTACTGCCACCCTCCACTACTGCCATCCTCCACTACTGACACCCTCCACTACTGCCATCCTCCAATACTGCCACCCTCCACTACTGCCACCCTCCACTACTGCCACCTTACACTACTGCCACCCTCCACTACTGCCACCCTCCACTACTGCCACCCTCCACTACTGCCACCTTACACTACTGCCATCCTCCAATACTGCCACCCTCCACTACTGCCATCCTCCAATACTGCCACCCTCCACTACTGCCATCCTCCACTACTGCCACCCTCCTCTACTGCCATCCTCCACTACTGCCACTCTCCACTACTGCCACCCTCCACTACCGCCACCCTCCACTACTGCCATCCTCCACTACTGACACCCTCCACTACTGCCATCCTCCAATACTGCCACCCTCCACTACTGCCACCCTCCACTACTGCCACCTTACACTACTGCCACCCTCCACTACTGCCACCCTCCACTACTGCCACCCTCCACTACTGCCACCTTACACTACTGCCATCCTCCAATACTGCCACCCTCCACTACTGCCATCCTCCACTACTGCCACCCTCCACTACTGCCATCCTCCACTACTGCCACTCTCCACTACTGCCACCCTCCACTACTGACACCCTCCACTACCGCCATCCTCCACTACTGACACCCTCCACTACTGCCATCCTCCACTACTGCCACTCTCCACTACTGCCACCCTCCACTACTGCCACCCTACACTACCGCCACCCTCCACTACTGCCATCCTCCACTACTGACACCCTCCACTACTGCCATCCTCCACTACTGCCACCCTCCACTACTGCCATCCTCCACTACTGGCACTCTCTACTACTGCCACCCACCACTACTGCCACCTTACACAATACTGCCACCCTCCACTACTGCCATCCTCCACTACTAACACCCTCCACTACAGCCACCCTCCACTACTGCCATCCTCCACTACTGCCACCCTCCACTACTGCCACCCTACACTACCGCCACCCTCCACTAGTGCCATCCTCCACTATTGACACCCTCCACTACTGCCATCCTCCACTACTGCCACCCTCCACTACTGCCATCCTCCACTACTGCCACCCTCCACTACTGACACCCTCCACTACTGCCACCCTCCACTACTGCCATCCTCCACTACTGCCACCCTCCACTACTGCCACCCTACACTACCGCCACCCTCCACTAGTGCCATCCTCCACTATTGACACCCTCCACTACTGCCATCCTCCACTACTGCCACCCTCCACTACTGCCATCCTCCACTACTGCCACCCTCCACTACTGACACCCTCCACTACTGCCACCCTCCACTACTGCCATCCTCCACTACTGCCACCCTCCACTACTGCCACCTTACACTACTGCCATCCTCCACTACTGCCACCCTCCACTACTGCCATACTCCACTACTGCCACCCTCCACTACTGCCACCCTCCACTACTGCCACCCTACACTACTGCCACCCTCCACTACTGACACCCTCCACTACTGCCATCCTCCACTACTGCCACCTTACACTACTGCCATGCTCCACTACTGCCACCTTACACTACCGCCACCCTCCACTACTGCCATCCTCCACTACTGACACCCTCTACTACTGCCATCCTCCACTACTGCCACCCTCCACTACTGCCATCCTCCACTACTGCCACCCTCCACTACTGCCACCTTACACTACTGCCATCCTCCACTACTGCCACCCTCCACTACTGCCATACTCCACTACTGCCACCCTCCACTACTGCCACCCTCCACTACTGCCACCCTACACTACTGCCACCCTCCACTACTGACACCCTCCACTACTGCCATCCTCCACTACTGCCACCTTACACTACTGCCACCCTCCACTACTGCCACCCTCCACTACTGCCATCCTCCACTACTGACACCCTCCACTACTGCCATCCTCCACTACTGCCACCTTACACTACTGCCATCCTCCACTACTGCCACCCTCCACTACTGCCACACTCCACTACTGCCACCCTCCACTACTGCCACCCTCCACTACTGCCACCCTACACTACTGCCACCCTCCACTACTGACACCCTCCACTACTGCCATCCTCCACTACTGCCACCTTACACTACTGCCATCCTCCACTACTGCCACCTTACACTACTGCCACCCTACACTACCGCCACCCTCCACTACTGCCATCCTCCACTACTGACACCCTCCACTACTGCCATCCTCCACTACTGCCACCCTCCACTACTGCCACCCTCCAATACTGCCACCTTACACTACTGCCACCCTCCACTACTGCCACCCTCTACTACTGCCACCCTCCACTACTGCCACCTTACACTACTGCCATCCTCCACTACTGCCACCCTCCACTACTTCCATCCTCCACTACTGCCACCCTCCACTACTGCCATCCTCCACTACTGCCACTCTCCACTACTGCCACCCTCCACTACTGACACCCTCCACTACTGCCATCCTCCACTACTGACACCCTCCACTACTGCCATCCTCCTCTACTGCCACCCTCCACTACTGCCACCCTCCACTACTGCCACCCTACACTACCGCCACCCTCCACTACTGCCATCCTCCACTACTGACACCCTCCACTACTGCCATCCTCCACTACTGCCACCCTCCACTACTGCCATCCTCCACTATTGGCACTCTCTACTACTGCCACCCTCCACTACTGCCACCTTACACTACTGCCACCCTCCACTACTGCCATCCTCCACTACTGACACCCTCCACTACTGCCACCCTCCACTACTGCCAACCTCCACTACTGCCACCCTCCACTACTGCCACCCTACACTACCGCCACCCTCCACTACTGACATCCTCCACTACTGACACCCTCCACTACTGCCATCCTCCACTACTGCCACCCTCCACTACTGCCATCCTCCACTACTGGCACTCTCTACTACTGCCACCCTCCACTACTGCCACCTTACACTACTGCCACCCTCCACTACTGCCATCCTCCACTACTGACACCCTCCACTACTGCCATCCTCCACTACTGCCACCTTACACTACTGCCATCCTCCACTACTGCCACCCTCCACTACTGCCACACTCCACTACTGCCACCCTCCACTACTGCCACCCTCCACTACTGCCACCCTACACTACTGCCACCCTCCACTACTGACACCCTCCACTACTGCCATCATCCACTACTGCCACCTTACACTACTGCCATCCTCCACTACTGCCACCTTACACTACTGCCACCCTACACTACTGCCACCCTCCACTACTGCCACCCTACACTACCGCCACCCTCCACTACTGCCATCCTCCACTACTGACACCCTCCACTACTGCCATCCTCCACTACTGCCACCCTTCACTACTGCCATCCTCCACTACTGCCACCTTACACTACTGCCACCTTACACTACTGCCATCCTCCACTACTGCCATCCTCCACTACTGCCACCTTACACTACTGCCATCCTCCACTACTGCCATCCTCCACTACTGACACCCTCCACTACTGCCATCCTCCACTACTGCCACCCTCCACTACTGCCACCCTCCACTACTGCCACCTTACACTACTGCCACCCTCCACTACTGCCATCCTCCACTACTGCCACCCTCCACTACTGCCACCCTCCACTACTGCCACCCTCCACTACTGCCACCCTCCACTACTGCCAACCTCCACTACTGACACCCTCCACTACTGCCATCCTCCACTACTGCCACCCTCCACTACTGCCACCTTACACTAATGCCATCCTCCACTACTGCCACCTTACACTACTGACATCCTCCACTACTGCCACCCTCCACTACTGCCACCCTCCACTACTGCCACCCTACACTACTGCCACCCTCCACTACTGACACCCTCCACTACTGCCATCCTCCACTACTGCCACCTTACACTACTGCCATCCTCCACTACTGCCACCTTACACTACTGCCACCCTACACTACCGCCACCCTCCACTACTGCCATCCTCCACTACTGACACCCTCCACTACTGACATCCTCCACTACTGCCACCCTCCACTACTCCCACCCTCCACTACTGCCACCTTACACTAATGCCACCCTCCACTACTGCCATCCTCCACTACTGCCACCCTCCACTACTGCCACCCTCCACTACTGCCACCCTACACTACCGCCACCCTCCACTACTGCCATCCTCCACTACTGACACCCTCCACTACTGCCATCCTCCACTACTGCCACCCTCCACTACTGCCATCCTCCACTACTGCCACCCTCCACTACTGACACCCTCCACTACTGCCACCCTCCACTACTGTTATCCTCCACTACTGCCACCCTCCACTACTGCCACCCTACACTACCGCCACCCTCCACTACTGCCATCCTCCACTACTGACACCCTCCACTACTGCCATCCTCCACTACTGCCACCCTCCACTACTGCCATCCTCCACTACTGCCACCGTCCACTACTGACACCCTCCACTACTGCCACCCTCCACTACTGTCATCCTCCACTACTGCCACCCTCCACTACAGCCACCTTACACTACTGCCATCCTCCACTACTGCCACCCTCCACTACTGCCATACTCCACTACTGCCACCCTCCACTACTGCCACCCTCCACTACTGCCACCCTACACTACTGCCACCCTCCACTACTGACACCCTCCACTACTGCCATCCTCCACTACTGCCATCCTCCACTACTGCCACCCTCCACTACTGCCATCCTCCACTACTGCCACCCTCCACTACTGACACCCTCCACTACTGCCACCCTCCACTACTGCCATCCTCCACTACTGCCACCCTCCACTACTGCCACCTTACACTACTGCCATCCTCCACTACTGCCACCCTCCACTACTGCCATACTCCACTACTGCCACCCTCCACTACTGCCACCCTCCACTACTGCCACCCTACACTACTGCCACCCTCCACTACTGACACCCTTCACTACTGCCATCCTCCACTACTGCCACCTTACACTACTGCCACCTTACACTACTGCCATCCTCCACTACTGCCATCCTCCACTACTGCCACCTTACACTACTGCCACCCTCCACTACTGCCACCTTACACTACTGCCACCCTCCACTACTGCCATCCTCCACTACTGCCACCCTCCACTACTGCCACCCTCCACTACTGCCACCCTCCACTACTGCCACCCTCCACTACTGCCACCCTCCACTACTGACACCCTCCACTACTGCCATCCTCCACTATTGCCACCCTCCACTACTGCCACCTTACACTAATGCCATCCTCCACTACTCCCACCTTACACTACTGACATCCTCCACTACTGCCACCCTCCACTACTGCCACCCTCCACTACTGCCACCCTCCACTACTGCCACCCTCCACTACTGCCACCCTCCACTACTGCCACCCTCCACTACTGACACCCTCCACTACTGCCATCCTCCACTACTGCCACCCTCCACTACTGCCACCTTACACTAATGCCATCCTCCACTACTGCCACCTTACACTACTGCCACCCTACACTACCGCCACCCTCCACTACTGCCATCCTCCACTACTGACACCCTCCACTACTGACATCCTCCACTACTGCCACCCTCCACTACTGCCACCTTACACTAATGCCACCCTCCACTACTGCCATCCTCCACTACTGCCACCCTCCACTACTGCCACCCTCCACTACTGCCACCCTTCACTACCGCCACCCTCCACTACTGCCATCCTCCACTACTGACACCCTCCACTACTGACATCCTCCACTACTGCCACCCTCCACTACTCCCACCCTCCACTACTGCCACCTTACACTAATGCCACCCTCCACTACTGCCATCCTCCACTACTGCCACCCTCCACTACTGCCACCCTCCACTACTGCCACCCTACACTACCGCCACCCTCCACTACTGCCATCCTCCACTACTGACACCCTCCACTACTGCCATCCTCCACTACTGCCACCCTCCACTACTGCCATCCTCCACTACTGCCACCCTCCACTACTGACACCCTCCACTACTGCCACCCTCCACTACTGTTATCCTCCACTACTGCCACCCTCCACTACTGCCACCCTACACTACCGCCACCCTCCACTACTGCCATCCTCCACTACTGACACCCTCCACTACTGCCATCCTCCACTACTGCCACCCTCCACTACTGCCATCCTCCACTACTGCCACCGTCCACTACTGACACCCTCCACTACTGCCACCCTCCACTACTGTCATCCTCCACTACTGCCACCCTCCACTACAGCCACCTTACACTACTGCCATCCTCCACTACTGCCACCCTCCACTACTGCCATACTCCACTACTGCCACCCTCCACTACTGCCACCCTCCACTACTGCCACCCTACACTACTGCCACCCTCCACTACTGACACCCTCCACTACTGCCATCCTCCACTACTGCCATCCTCCACTACTGCCACCCTCCACTACTGCCATCCTCCACTACTGCCACCCTCCACTACTGACACCCTCCACTACTGCCACCCTCCACTACTGCCATCCTCCACTACTGCCACCCTCCACTACTGCCACCTTACACTACTGCCATCCTCCACTACTGCCACCCTCCACTACTGCCATACTCCACTACTGCCACCCTCCACTACTGCCACCCTCCACTACTGCTACCCTACACTACTGCCACCCTCCACTACTGACACCCTTCACTACTGCCATCCTCCACTACTGCCACCTTACACTACTGCCACCTTACACTACTGCCATCCTCCACTACTGCCATCCTCCACTACTGCCACCTTACACTACTGCCACCCTCCACTACTGCCACCTTACACTACTGCCACCCTCCACTACTGCCATCCTCCACTACTGCCACCCTCCACTACTGCCACCCTCCACTACTGCCACCCTCCACTACTGCCACCCTCCACTACTGCCACCCTCCACTACTGACACCCTCCACTACTGCCATCCTCCACTATTGCCACCCTCCACTACTGCCACCTTACACTAATGCCATCCTCCACTACTGCCACCTTACACTACTGACATCCTCCACTACTGCCACCCTCCACTACTGCCACCCTCCACTACTGCCACCCTCCACTACTGCCACCCTCCACTACTGCCACCCTCCACTACTGCCACCCTCCACTACTGACACCCTCCACTACTGCCATCCTCCACTACTGCCACCCTCCACTACTGCCACCTTACACTAATGCCATCCTCCACTACTGCCACCTTACACTACTGCCACCCTACACTACCGCCACCCTCCACTACTGCCATCCTCCACTACTGACACCCTCCACTACTGACATCCTCCACTACTGCCACCCTCCACTACTTCCACCTTACACTAATGCCACCCTCCACTACTGCCATCCTCCACTACTGCCACCCTCCACTACTGCCACCCTCCACTACTGCCACCCTTCACTACCGCCACCCTCCACTACTGCCATCCTCCACTACTGACACCCTCCACTACTGCCATCCTCCACTACTGCCACCCTCCACTACTGCCATCCTCCACTACTGCCACCCTCCACTACTGACACCCTCCACTACTGCCACCCTCCACTACTGTTATCCTCCACTACTGCCACCCTCCACTACTGCCACCCTACACTACCGCCACCCTCCACTACTGCCATCCTCCACTACTGACACCCTCCACTACTGCCATCCTCCACTACTGCCACCCTCCACTACTGCCATCCTCCACTACTGCCACCGTCCACTACTGACACCCTCCACTACTGCCACCCTCCACTACTGTCATCCTCCACTACTGCCACCCTCCACTACTGCCACCTTACACTACTGCCATCCTCCACTACTGCCACCCTCCACTACTGCCATACTCCACTACTGCCACCCTCCACTACTGCCACCCTCCACTACTGCCACCCTACACTACTGCCACCCTCCACTACTGACACCCTCCACTACTGCCATCCTCCACTACTGCCATCCTCCACTACTGCCACCCTCCACTACTGCCATCCTCCACTACTGCCACCCTCCACTACTGCCACCCTCCACTACTGCCACCCTCCACTACTGCCACCCTCCACTACTGCCACCCTACACTACTGCCACCCTCCACTACTGACACCCTTCACTACTGCCATCCTCCACTACTGCCACCTTACACTACTGCCACCTTACACTACTGCCATCCTCCACTACTGCCATCCTCCACTACTGCCACCTTACACTACTGCCATCCTCCACTACTGCCATCCTCCACTACTGACACCCTCCACTACTGCCATCCTCCACTACTGCCACCCTCCACTACTGCCACCCTCCACTACTGCCACCTTACACTACTGCCACCCTCCACTACTGCCATCCTCCACTACTGCCACCCTCCACTACTGCCACCCTCCACTACTGCCACCCTCCACTACTGCCACCCTCCACTACTGCCACCCTCCACTACTGACACCCTCCACTACTGCCATCCTCCACTACTGCCACCCTCCACTACTGCCACCTTACACTAATGCCATCCTCCACTACTGCCACCTTACACTACTGACATCCTCCACTACTGCCACCCTCCACTACTGCCACCCTCCACTACTGCCACCCTACACTACTGCCACCCTCCACTACTGACACCCTCCACTACTGCCATCCTCCACTACTGCCACCTTACACTACTGCCATCCTCCACTACTGCCACCTTACACTACTGCCACCCTACACTACCGCCACCCTCCACTACTGCCATCCTCCACTACTGACACCCTCCACTACTGCCATCCTCCACTACTGCCACCCTCCACTACTCCCACCCTCCACTACTGCCACCTTACACTAATGCCACCCTCCACTACTGCCATCCTCCACTACTGCCACCCTCCACTACTGCCACCCTCCACTACTGCCACCCTACACTACCGCCACCCTCCACTACTGCCATCCTCCACTTCTGACACCCTCCACTACTGCCATCCTCCACTACTGCCATCCTCCACTACTGCCACCTTACACTACTGCCATCCTCCACTACTGCCACCTTACACTACTGCCACCCTACACTACCGCCACCCTCCACTACTGCCATCCTCCACTACTGACACCCTCCACTACTGCCATCCTCCACTACTGCCACCCTCCACTACTCCCACCCTCCACTACTGCCATCCTCCACTAATGCCACCCTCCACTACTGCCATCCTCCACTACTGCCACCCTCCACTACTGCCACCCTCCACTACTGCCACCCTACACTACCGCCACCCTCCACTACTGCCATCCTCCACTTCTGACACCCTCCACTACTGCCATCCTCCACTACTGCCACCCTCCACTACTGCCATCCTCCACTACTGCCACCCTCCACTACTGACACCCTCCACTACTGCCACCCTCCACTACTGTTATCCTCCACTACTGCCACCCTCCACTACTGCCACCCTACACTACCGCCACCCTCCACTACTGCCATCCTCCACTACTGACACCCTCCACTACTGCCATCCTCCACTACTGCCACCCTCCACTACTGCCATCCTCCACTACTGCCACCGTCCACTACTGACACCCTCCACTACTGCCACCCTCCACTACTGTCATCCTCCACTACTGCCACCCTCCACTGCTGCCACCTTACACTACTGCCATCCTCCACTACTGCCACCCTCCACTACTGCCATACTCCACTACTGCCACCCTCCACTACTGCCACCCTCCACTACTGCCACCCTCCACTACTGCCACCCTCCACTACTGCCATCCTCCACTACTGCCACCCTCCACTACTGCCATCCTCCACTACTGCCACCCTCCACTACTGACACCCTCCACTACTGCCACCCTCCACTACTGCCATCCTCCACTACTGCCACCCTCCACTACTGCCACCTTACACTACTGCCACCCTCCACTACTGCCACCCTCCACTACTGCCATACTCCACTACTGCCACCCTCCACTACTGCCACCCTCCACTGCTGCCACCCTACACTACTGCCACCCTCCACTACTGACACCCTTCACTACTGCCATCCTCCACTGCTGCCACCTTACACTACTGCCATCCTCCACTACTGCCACCTTACACTACTGCCACCCTACACTACCGCCACCCTCCACTACTGCCATCCTCCACTACTGACACCCTCCACTACTACCATCCTCCACTACTGCCACCCTCCACTACTGCCACCCTCCACTACTGCCACCTTACACTACTGCCACCCTCCACTACTGCCACCCTCCACTACTGCCACCCTCCACTACTGCCACCTTACACTACTGCCATCCTCCAATACTGCCACCCTCCACTACTGCCATCATCCACTACTGCCACCCTCCACTACTGCCATCCTCCACTACTGCCACTCACAACTACTGCCACCCTCCACTACTGACACCCTCCACTACTGCCATCCTCCACTACTGACACCCTCCACTACTGCCATCCTCCACTACTGCCACCCTCCACTACTGCCACCCTCCACTACTGCCATCCTACACTACCGCCACCCTCCACTACTGCCATCCTCCACTACTGACACCCTCCACTACTGCCATCCTCCACTACTGCCACCCTCCACTACTGCCATCCTCCACTACTGGCACTCTCTACTACTGCCACCCTCCACTACTGCCACATTACACTACTGCCACCCTCCACTACTGCCATCCTCCACTACTGACACCCTCCACTACTGCCACCCTCCACTACTGCCATCCTCCACTACTGCCACCCTCCACTACTGCCACCCTACACTACCGCCACCCTCCACTACTGCCATCCTCCACTATTGACACCCTCCACTACTGCCATCCTCCACTACTGCCACCCTCCACTACTGCCATCCTCCACTACTGCCACCCTCCACTACTGACACCCTCCACTACTGCCACCCTCCACTACTGCCATCCTCCACTACTGCCACCCTCCACTACTGCCACCTTACACTACTGCCATCCTCCACTACTGCCACCCTCCACTACTGCCATACTCCACTACTGCCACCCTCCACTACTGCCACCCTCCACTACTGCCACCCTACACTACTGCCACCCTCCACTACTGACACCCTCCACTACTGCCATCCTCCACTACTGCCACCTTACACTACTGCAATCCCCCACTACTGCCACCTTACACTACTGCCACCCTACACTACCGCCACCCTCCACTACTGCCATCCTCCACTACTGACACCCTCCACTACTGCCATCCTCCACTACTGCCACCCTCCACTACTGCCATCCTCCACTACTGCCACCCTCCACTACTGACACCCTCCACTACTGCCACTTTCCACTACTGCCATCCTCCACTACTGCCACCCTCCACTACTACCACCTTACACTACTGCCATCCTCCACTACTGCCACCCTCCACTACTGCCATACTCCACTACTGCCACCCTCCACTACTGCCACCCTCCACTACTGCCACCCTACACTACTGCCACCCTCCACTACTGACACCCTCCACTACTGCCATCCTCCACTACTGCCACCTTACACTACTGCCATCCTCCACTACTGCCACCTTACACTACTGCCACCCTACACTACCGCCACCCTCCACTACTGCCATCCTCCACTACTGACACCCTCCACTACTGCCATCCTCCACTACTGCCACCCTCCACTACTGCCACCCTCCACTACTGCCACCTTACACTACTGCCACCCTCCACTACTGCCAACCTCCACTACTGCCACCCTCCACTACTGCCACCTTACACTACTGCCATCCTCCACTACTGCCACCCTCCACTACTGCCATCCTCCACTACTGCCACCCTCCACTACTGCCATCCTCCACTACTGCCACTCTCCACTACTGCCACCCTCCACTACTGACACCCTCCACTACTGCCATCCTCCACTACTGACACCCTCCACTACTGCCATCCTCCACTACTGCTACTCTCCACTACTGACACCCTCCACTACTGCCACCCTACACTACCGCCACCCTCCACTACTGCCATCCTCCACTACTGACACCCTCCACTACTGCCATCCTCCACTACTGCCACCCTCCACTACTGCCATCCTCCACTACTGGCACTCTCTACTACTGCCACCCTCCACTACTGCCACCTTACACTACTGCAACCCTCCACTACTGCCACCCTCCACTACTGACACCCTCCACTACTGCCATCCTCCACTACTGCCACCTTACACTACTGCCACCCTCCACTACTGCCACTCTCCACTACTGCCACCCTCCACTACTGCCACCTTACACTACTGCCACCCTCCACTACTGCCACCCTCCACTACTGCCACCCTCCACTACTGCCAACCTCCACTACTGCCACCCTCCACTACTGCCACCCTCCACTACTGCCACCTTACACTACTGCCACCCTCCACTACTGCCATCCTCCACTACTGCCACCCTCCACTACTGCCATCCTCCACTAATGCCACCTTACACTACTGCCACCCTCCACTACTGCCATCCTCCACTACTGCCACCTTACACTACTGCCATCCTCCACTACTGCCACCCTCCACTACTGCCACCCTCCACTACTGACACCCTCCACTACTGCCATCCCCCACTACTGCCACCTTACTCTACTGCCACTCTCCACTACTGACACCCTCCTCTACTGCCATCCTCCACTACTGCCATCCTCCACTAGTGCCACCCTCCACTACTGCCACCCTACACTACTGCCATCCTCCACTACTGACACCCTCCTCTACTGCCATCCTCCACTACTGCCATCCTCCACTAGTGCCACCCTCCACTACTGCCACCCTACACTACTGCCACCCTACACTACTGCCATCCTCCACTACTGCCACTCTCCACTACTGGCATCCTCCACTACTGCCATCCTCCACTACTGCCATCCTCCACTACTGCCATCCTCCACTAATGCCATCCTCCACTACTGCCACCCTCCACTACTGCCATCCTCCACTACTGCCACCCTCCACTACTGCCACCCTCCACTACTGACACCCTCCACTACTGCCATCCTCCACTACTGCCACCTTACACTACTGCCACCCTCCACTACTGCCAACCTCCAC
Organism: Procambarus clarkii; assembly: GCF_040958095.1. Lineage (NCBI taxonomy): Eukaryota > Metazoa > Arthropoda > Malacostraca > Decapoda > Cambaridae > Procambarus > Procambarus clarkii. Next base: position 43,648,208 of record NC_091158.1, on the reverse strand, counting down.
TACTGCCACCCTCCACTACTGCCACCTTACACTACTGCCATCCTCCACTACTGCCACCCTCCACTACTGCCATCCTCCACTACTGCCACCCTCCACTACTGCCATCCTCCACTACTGCCACTCTCCACTACTGCCACCCTCCACTACTGACACCCTCCACTACTGCCATCCTCCACTACTGACACCCTCCACTACTGCCATCCTCCACTACTGCTACTCTCCACTACTGACACCCTCCACTACTGCCACCCTACACTACCGCCACCCTCCACTACTGCCATCCTCCACTACTGACACCCTCCACTACTGCCATCCTCCACTACTGCCACCCTCCACTACTGCCATCCTCCACTACTGGCACTCTCTACTACTGCCACCCTCCACTACTGCCACCTTACACTACTGCCACCCTCCACTACTGCCATCCTCCACTACTGACACCCTCCACTACTGCCATCCTCCACTACTGCCACCTTACACTACTGCCACCCTCCACTACTGCCACCCTCCACTACTGCCACCCTACACTACTGCCACCCTCCACTACTGACACCCTCCACTACTGCCATCCTCCACTACTGCCACCTTACACTACTGCCACCCTCCACTACTGCCACTCTCCACTACTGCCACCCTCCACTACTGCCACCTTACACTACTGCCATCCTCCACTACTGCCACCCTCCACTACTGCCACCCTCCACTACTGCCAACCTCCACTACTGCCACCCTCCACTACTGCCACCCTCCACTACTGCCACCTTACACTACTGCCACCCTCCACTACTGCCATCCTCCACTACTGCCACCCTCCACTACTGCCATCCTCCACTAATGCCACCTTACACTACTGCCACCCTCCACTACTGCCATCCTCCACTACTGCCACCTTACACTACTGCCATCCTCCACTACTGCCACCCTCCACTACTGCCACCCTCCACTACTGACACCCTCCACTACTGCCATCCCCCACTACTGCCACCTTACTCTACTGCCACTCTCCACTACTGACACCCTCCTCTACTGCCATCCTCCACTACTGCCATCCTCCACTAGTGCCACCCTCCACTACTGCCACCCTACACTACTGCCACCCTACACTACTGCCATCCTCCACTACTGACACCCTCCTCTACTGCCATCCTCCACTACTGCCATCCTCCACTAGTGCCACCCTCCACTACTGCCACCCTACACTACTGCCACCCTACACTACTGCCATCCTCCACTACTGCCACTCTCCACTACTGGCATCCTCCACTACTGCCATCCTCCACTACTGCCATCCTCCACTACTGCCATCCTCCACTACTGCCATCCTCCACTACTGCCACCCTCCACTACTGCCATCGTCCACTACTGCCACCCTCCACTACTGCCACCCTCCACTACTGACACCCTCCACTACTGCCATCCTCCACTACTGCCACCTTACACTACTGCCACCCTCCACTACTGCCACCCTCCACTACTGCCATCCTCCACTACTGCCACCCTCCACTACTGCCACCTTACACTACCGCCACCCTCCACTACTGCCACCCTTCACTACTGCCACCCTTCACTACTGCCACTCTCCACTACTGCCACCCTCCACTACTGCCACCCTCCACTACTGCCATCCTCTACTACTGCCACCCTCCACTACTGCCACCCTACACTACTGCCACCCTACACTACTGCCATCCTCCACTATTGCCACCCTCCACTACTGCCACCCTCCACTACTGCCACCCTCCACTACTGCCACCCTCCACTACTGCCATCCTCTACTACTGCCACCCTCCACTACTGCCACCCTACACTACGGCCACCCTACACTACTGCCATCCTCCACTACTGCCACCCTCCACTACTGCCACCCTCCACTACTGCCACCCTCCACTACTGCCACCCTCCACTACTGCCATCCTCCACTACTGCCACCCTCCATTACTGCCACCCTCCACTACTGCCACCTTACACTACTGCCACCCTCCACTACTGCCACCCTCCACTACTGCCACCTTACACTACTGCCACCCTCCACTACTGCCACCCTACACTACTGCCATCCTCCACTACTGCCACTCTCCACTACTGGCATCCTCCACTACTGCCATCCTCCACTACTGCCATCCTCCACTACTGCCATCCTCCACTACTGCCACTCCCCACTACTGGCATCCTCCACTACTGCCATCCTCCACTACTGCCATCCTCCACTACTGCCACTCTCCACTACTGCCATCCTCCACTACTGCCATCCTCCACTACTGCCATCCTACACTACTGCCATCCTCCACTACTGCCACTCTCCACTAATGCCATCCTCCACTACTGCCACTCTCCACTACTGCCATCCTCCACTACTGCCACCTTACACTACTGCCACCCTCCACTACTGCCATCCTCTACTACTGCCACCCTCCACTACTGACACCCTCCACTACTGCCATCCTCTACTACTGCCACCCTCCACTACTGCCACCCTCCACTACTTTCCACCTTACACTACCGCCACCCTCCACTACTGCCACCCTTCACTACTGCCACCCTCCACTACTGCCACCCTCCACTACTGCCACCCTCCACTACTGCCACCCTACTCTACCGCCACCCTCTACTACTGCCACCCTCCACTACTGCCACCCTCCACTACTGCCACCCTCCACTACTGCCATCCTCTACTACTGCCACCCTCCACTACTGCCACCCTCCACTACTGCCACCTTACACTACCGCCACCCTCCACTACTGCCACCCTTCACTACTGCCACCCTTCACTACTGCCACTCTCCACTACTGCCACCCTCCACTACTGCCACCCTCCACTACTGCCATCCTCTACTAAAGCCACCCTCCACTTCTGCCATCCTCCACTACTGCCATCCTACACTACCGCCACCCTCCACTACTGCCACCCTTCACTACTGCCACCCTCCACTACTGCCACCCTCCACTACTGCCATCCTCTACTACTGCCACCCTCCACTACTGCCACCCTACACTACTGCCACCCTACACTACTGCCATCCTCCATTACTGCCACCCTCCACTACTGCCACCCTCCACTACTGCCACCCTCCACTTCTGCCACCCTCCACTACTGCCATCCTCTACTACTGCCACCCTCCACTACTGCCACCCTACACTACTGCCACCCTACTCTACTGCCATCCTCCACTACTGCCACCCTCCACTACTGCCACCCTCCACTACTGCCACCCTTCACTACTGCCACCCTCCACTACTGCCTCCCTCCACTACTGCCACCCTGCACTACCGCCACCCTCCACTACTGCCACCCTCCCCTACTGCCACCCTACACTACCGCCACCCTCCACTACTGCCACCCTCCACTACTGCCACCCTCCACTACTGCCACCCTCCACTACTGCTACCCTACACTACTGCCACCCTCCACTACTGACACCCTTCACTACTGCCATCCTCCACTACTGCCACCTTACACTACTGCCACCTTACACTACTGCCATCCTCCACTACTGCCATCCTCCACTACTGCCACCTTACACTACTGCCATCCTCCACTACTGCCATCCTCCACTACTGACACCCTCCACTATTGCCATCCTCCACTACTGAAACCCTCCACTACTGCCACCCTCCACTACTGCCACCTTACACTACTGCCACCCTCCACTACTGCCATCCTCCACTACCTCCACCCTCCACTACTGCCACCCTCCACTACTGCCACCCTCCATTACTGCCACCCTCCACTACTGCCACCCTCCACTACTGACACCCTCCACTACTGCCATCCTCCACTACTGCCACCCTCCACTACTGCCACCTTACACTAATGCCATCCTCCACTACTGCCACCTTACACTACTGCCATCCTCCACTACTGCCACCCTCCACTACTGCCATCCTCCACTACTGCCACCCTCCACTACTGCCACCCTCCACTACTGCCACCCTACACTACTGCCACCCTCCACTACTGACACCCTCCACTACTGCCATCCTCCACTACTGCCACCTTACACTACTGCCATCCTCCACTACTGCCACCTTACACTACTGCCACCCTACACTACCGCCACCCTCCACTACTGCCATCCTCCACTACTGACACCCTCCACTACTGCCATCCTCCACTACTGCCACCCTCCACTACTGCCATCCTCCACTACTGCCACCCTCCACTACTGACACCCTCCACTACTGCCACTCTCCACTACTGCCACCCTCCACTACTGACACCCTCCACTACTGCCATCCTCCACTACTGACACCCTCCACTACTGCCATCCTCCACTACTGCCACCCTCCACTACTGCCACCCTCCACTACTGCCACCCTACACTACCGCCACCCTCCACTACTGCCATTCTCCACTACTGACACCCTCCACTACTGCCATCCTCCACTACTGCTACCCTCCACTACTGCCATCCTCCACTACTGGCACTCTCTACTACTGCCACCCTCCACTACTGCCACCTTACACTACTGCCACCCTCCACTACTGCCATCCTCCACTACTGACACCCTCCACTACTGCCACCCTCCACTACTGCCATCCTCCACTACTGCCACCCTCCACTACTGCCACCCTACACTACCGCCACCCTCCACTAGTGCCATCCTCCACTATTGACACCCTCCACTACTGCCATCCTCCACTACTGCCACCCTCCACTACTGCCGTCCTCCACTACTGCCACCCTCCACTACTGACACCCTCCACTACTGCCACCCTCCACTACTGCCATCCTCCACTACTGCCACCCTCCACTACTGCCACCTTACACTACTGCCATCCTCCACTACTGCCACCCTCCACTACTGCCATACTCCACTACTGCCACCCTCCACTACTGCCACCCTCCACTACTGCCACCCTACACTACTGCCACCCTCCACTACTGACACCCTCCACTACTGCCATCCTCCACTACTGCCACCTTACACTACTGCCATCCTCCACTACTGCCACCTTACACTACTGCCACCCTACACTACCGCCACCCTCCACTACTGCCATCCTCCACTACTGACACCCTCCACTACTGCCATCCTCCACTACTGCCACCCTCCACTACTGCCATCCTCCACTACTGCCACCCTCCACTACTGACACCCTCCACTACCGCCACCCTCCACTACTGCCATCCTCCACTACTGCCACCCTCCACTACTGCCACCTTACACTACTGCCATCCTCCACTACTGCCACCCTCCACTACTGCCATACTCCACTACTGCCACCCTCCACTACTGCCACCATCCACTACTGCCACCCTACACTACTGCCACCCTCCACTACTGACACCCTCCACAACTGCCATCCTCCACTACTGCCACCTTACACTACTGCCACCCTCCACTACTGCCACCCTCCACTACTGCCATCCTCCACTACTGACACCCTCCACTACTGCCATCCTCCACTACTGCCACCCTCCACTACTGCCATCCTCCACTACTGGCACTCTCTACTACTGCCACCCTCCACTACTGCCACCTTACACTACTGCCACCCTCCACTACTGCCACCCTTCACTACTGCCACCCTTCACTACTGCCACTCTCCACTACTGCCACCCTCCACTACTGCCACCCTCCACTACTGCCATCCTCTACTAAAGCCACCCTCCACTTCTGCCATCCTCCACTACTGCCATCCTACACTACCGCCACCCTCCACTACTGCCACCCTTCACTACTGCCACCCTCCACTACTGCCACCCTCCACTACTGCCATCCTCTACTACTGCCACCCTCCACTACTGCCACCCTACACTACTGCCACCCTACACTACTGCCATCCTCCATTACTGCCACCCTCCACTACTGCCACCCTCCACTACTGCCACCCTCCACTTCTGCCACCCTCCACTACTGCCATCCTCTACTACTGCCACCCTCCACTACTGCCACCCTACACTACTGCCACCCTACTCTACTGCCATCCTCCACTACTGCCACCCTCCACTACTGCCACCCTCCACTACTGCCACCCTTCACTACTGCCACCCTCCACTACTGCCTCCCTCCACTACTGCCACCCTGCACTACCGCCACCCTCCACTACTGCCACCCTCCCCTACTGCCACCCTACACTACCGCCACCCTCCACTACTGCCACCCTCCACTACTGCCACCCTCCACTACTGCCACCCTCCACTACTGCTACCCTACACTACTGCCACCCTCCACTACTGACACCCTTCACTACTGCCATCCTCCACTACTGCCACCTTACACTACTGCCACCTTACACTACTGCCATCCTCCACTACTGCCATCCTCCACTACTGCCACCTTACACTACTGCCATCCTCCACTACTGCCATCCTCCACTACTGACACCCTCCACTATTGCCATCCTCCACTACTGAAACCCTCCACTACTGCCACCCTCCACTACTGCCACCTTACACTACTGCCACCCTCCACTACTGCCATCCTCCACTACCTCCACCCTCCACTACTGCCACCCTCCACTACTGCCACCCTCCATTACTGCCACCCTCCACTACTGCCACCCTCCACTACTGACACCCTCCACTACTGCCATCCTCCACTACTGCCACCCTCCACTACTGCCACCTTACACTAATGCCATCCTCCACTACTGCCACCTTACACTACTGCCATCCTCCACTACTGCCACCCTCCACTACTGCCATCCTCCACTACTGCCACCCTCCACTACTGCCACCCTCCACTACTGCCACCCTACACTACTGCCACCCTCCACTACTGACACCCTCCACTACTGCCATCCTCCACTACTGCCACCTTACACTACTGCCATCCTCCACTACTGCCACCTTACACTACTGCCACCCTACACTACCGCCACCCTCCACTACTGCCATCCTCCACTACTGACACCCTCCACTACTGCCATCCTCCACTACTGCCACCCTCCACTACTGCCATCCTCCACTACTGCCACCCTCCACTACTGACACCCTCCACTACTGCCACTCTCCACTACTGCCACCCTCCACTACTGACACCCTCCACTACTGCCATCCTCCACTACTGACACCCTCCACTACTGCCATCCTCCACTACTGCCACCCTCCACTACTGCCACCCTCCACTACTGCCACCCTACACTACCGCCACCCTCCACTACTGCCATTCTCCACTACTGACACCCTCCACTACTGCCATCCTCCACTACTGCTACCCTCCACTACTGCCATCCTCCACTACTGGCACTCTCTACTACTGCCACCCTCCACTACTGCCACCTTACACTACTGCCACCCTCCACTACTGCCATCCTCCACTACTGACACCCTCCACTACTGCCACCCTCCACTACTGCCATCCTCCACTACTGCCACCCTCCACTACTGCCACCCTACACTACCGCCACCCTCCACTAGTGCCATCCTCCACTATTGACACCCTCCACTACTGCCATCCTCCACTACTGCCACCCTCCACTACTGCCGTCCTCCACTACTGCCACCCTCCACTACTGACACCCTCCACTACTGCCACCCTCCACTACTGCCATCCTCCACTACTGCCACCCTCCACTACTGCCACCTTACACTACTGCCATCCTCCACTACTGCCACCCTCCACTACTGCCATACTCCACTACTGCCACCCTCCACTACTGCCACCCTCCACTACTGCCACCCTACACTACTGCCACCCTCCACTACTGACACCCTCCACTACTGCCATCCTCCACTACTGCCACCTTACACTACTGCCATCCTCCACTACTGCCACCTTACACTACTGCCACCCTACACTACCGCCACCCTCCACTACTGCCATCCTCCACTACTGACACCCTCCACTACTGCCATCCTCCACTACTGCCACCCTCCACTACTGCCATCCTCCACTACTGCCACCCTCCACTACTGACACCCTCCACTACCGCCACCCTCCACTACTGCCATCCTCCACTACTGCCACCCTCCACTACTGCCACCTTACACTACTGCCATCCTCCACTACTGCCACCCTCCACTACTGCCATACTCCACTACTGCCACCCTCCACTACTGCCACCATCCACTACTGCCACCCTACACTACTGCCACCCTCCACTACTGACACCCTCCACAACTGCCATCCTCCACTACTGCCACCTTACACTACTGCCACCCTCCACTACTGCCACCCTCCACTACTGCCATCCTCCACTACTGACACCCTCCACTACTGCCATCCTCCACTACTGCCACCCTCCACTACTGCCATCCTCCACTACTGGCACTCTCTACTACTGCCACCCTCCACTACTGCCACCTTACACTACTGCCACCCTCCACTACTGCCATCCTCCACTACTGACACCTTCCACTACTGCCATCCTCCACTACTGCCACCTTACACTACTGCCATCCTCCACTACTGCCACCCTCCACTACTGCCACACTCCACTACTGCCACCCTTCACTACTGCCACCCTCCACTACTGCCACCCTACACTACTGCCACCCTCCACTACTGACACCCTCCACTACTGCCATCCTCCACTACTGCCACCTTACACTACTGCCATCCTCCACTACTGCCACCTTACACTACTGCCACCCTACACTACCGCCACCCTCCACTACTGCCATCCTCCACTACTGACACCCTCCACTACTGCCATCCTCCACTACTGCCACCCTCCACTACTGCCACCCTCCACTACTGCCACCTTACACTACTGCCACCCTCCACTACTGCCACCCTCTACTACTGCCACCCTCCACTACTGCCACCTTACACTACTGCCATCCTCCACTACTGCCACCCTCCACTACTGCCATCCTCCACTACTGCCACCCTCCACTACTGCCATCCTCCACTACTGCCACTCTCCACTACTGCCACCCCTCCACTACTGACACCCTCCACTACTGCAATCCTCCACTACTGACACCCTCCACTACTGCCATCCTCCTCTACTGCCACCCTCCACTACTGCCACCCTCCACTACTGCCACCCTACACTACCGCCACCCTCCACTACTGCCATCCTCCAATACTGACACCCTCCACTACTGCCATCCTCCACTACTGCCACCCTCCACTACTGCCATCCTCCACTACTGGCACTCTCTACTACTGCCACCCTCCACTACTGCCACCTTACACTACTGCCACCCTCCACTACTGCCATACTCCACTACTGCCACCCTCCACTACTGCCACCCTCCACTACTGCCACCCTACACTACTGCCACCCTCCTCTACTGACACCCTCCACTACTGCCATCCTCCACTACTGCCACCTTACACTACTGCCATCCTCCACTACTGCCACCTTACACTACTGCCACCCTACACTACCGCCACCCTCCACTACTGCCATCCTCCACTACTGACACCCTCCACTACTGCCATCCTCCAATACTGCCACCCTCCACTACTGCCACCCTCCACTACTGCCACCTTACACTACTGCCACCCTCCACTACTGCCACCCTCCACTACTGCCACCCTCCACTACTGCCACCTTACACTACTGCCATCCTCCAATACTGCCACCCTCCACTACTGCCATCCTCCACTACTGCCACCCTCCACTACTGCCATCCTCCACTACTGCCACTCTCCACTACTGCCACCCTCCACTACTGACACCCTCCACTACTGCCATCCTCCACTACTGACACCCTCCACTACTGCCATCCTCCACTACTGCCACTCTCCACTACTGCCACCCTCCACTACTGCCACCCTACACTACCGCCACCCTCCACTACTGCCATCCTCCACTACTGACACCCTCCACTACTGCCATCCTCCACTACTGCCACCCTCCACTACTGTCATCCTCCACTACTGGCACTCTCTACTACTGCCACCCACCACTACTGCCACCTTACACTACTGCCACCCTCCACTACTGCCATCCTCCACTACTAACACCCTCCACTATAGCCACCCTCCACTACTGCCATCCTCCACTACTGCCACCCTCCACTACTGCCACCCTACACTACCGCCACCCTCCACTAGTGCCATCCTCCACTATTGACACCCTCCACTACTGCCATCCTCCACTACTGCCACCCTCCACTACTGCCATCCTCCACTACTGCCACCCTCCACTACTGACACCCTCCAGTACTGCCACCCTCCACTACTGCCATCCTCCACTACTGCCACCCTCCACTACTGCCACCCTACACTACCGCCACCCTCCACTAGTGCCATCCTCCACTATTGACACCCTCCACTACTGCCATCCTCCACTACTGCCACCCTCCACTACTGCCATCCTCCACTACTGCCACCCTCCACTACTGACACCCTCCACTACTGCCACCCTCCACTACTGCCATCCTCCACTACTGCCACCCTCCACTACTGCCACCTTACACTACTGCCATCCTCCACTACTGCCACCCTCCACTACTGCCATACTCCACTACTGCCACCCTCCACTACTGCCACCCTCCACTACTGCCACCCTACACTACTGCCACCCTCCACTACTGACACCCTCCACTACTGCCATCCTCCACTACTGCCACCTTACACTACTGCCATGCTCCACTACTGCCACCTTACACTACTGCCACACTACACTACCGCCACCCTCCACTACTGCCATCCTCCACTACTGACACCCTCCACTACTGCCATCCTCCACTACTGCCACCCTCCACTACTGCCATCCTCCACTACTGCCACCCTCCACTACTGACACCCTCCACTACTGCCACCCTCCACTATTGCCATCCTCCACTACTGCCACCCTCCACTACTGCCACCTTACACTACTGCCATCCTCCACTACTGCCACCCTCCACTACTGCCATACTCCACTACTGCCACCCTCCACTACTGCCACCCTCCACTACTGCCACCCTACACTACTGCCACCCTCCACTACTGACACCCTCCACTACTGCCATCCTCCACTACTGCCACCTTACACTACTGCCACCCTCCACTACTGCCACCCTCCACTACTGCCATCCTCCACTACTGACACCCTCCACTACTGCCATCCTCCACTACTGCCACCCTCCACTACTGCCATCCTCCACTACTGGCACTCTCTACTACTGCCACCCTCCACTACTGCCACCTTACACTACTGCCACCCTCCACTACTGCCATCCTCCACTACTGACACCCTCCACTACTGCCATCCTCTACTACTGCCACCTTACACTACTGCCATCCTCCACTACTGCCACCCTCCACTACTGCCACACTCCACTACTGCCACCCTCCACTACTGCCACCCTCCACTACTGCCACCCTACACTACTGCCACCCTCCACTACTGACACCCTCCACTACTGCCATCCTCCACTACTGCCACCTTACACTACTGCCATCCTCCACTACTGCCACCTTACACTACTGCCACCCTACACTACCCTCACCCTCCACTACTGCCATCCTCCACTACTGACACCCTCCACTACTGCCATCCTCCACTACTGCCACCCTCCACTACTGCCACCCTCCAATACTGCCACCTTACACTACTGCCACCCTCCACTACTGCCACCCTCTACTACTGCCACCCTCCACTACTGCCACCTTACACTACTGCCATCCTCCACTTCTGCCACCCTCCACTACTGCCATCCTCCACTACTGCCACCCTCCACTACTGCCATCCTCCACTACTGCCACTCTCCACTACTGCCACCCTCCACTACTGACACCCTCCACTACTGCCATCCTCCACTACTGACACCCTCCACTACTGCCATCCTCCTCTACTGCCACCCTCCACTACTGCCACCCTCCACTACTGCCACCCTACACTACCGCCACCCTCCACTACTGCCATCCTCCACTACTGACACCCTCCACTACTGCCATCCTCCACTACTGCCACCCTCCACTACTGCCATCCTCCACTATTGGCACTCTCTACTACTGCCACCCTCCACTACTGCCACCTTACACTACTGCCACCCTCCACTACTGCCATCCTCCACTACTGACACCCTCCACTGCTGCCACCCTCCACTACTGCCAACCTCCACTACTGCCACCCTCCACTACTGCCACCCTACACTACCGCCACCCTCCACTACTGACATCCTCCACTACTGACACCCTCCACTACAGCCATCCTCCACTACTGCCACCTTACACTACTGCCATGCTCCACTACTGCCACCTTACACTACTGCCACACTACACTACCGCCACCCTCCACTACTGCCATCCTCCACTACTGACACCCTCCACTACTGCCATCCTCCACTACTGCCACCCTCCACTACTGCCATCCTCCACTACTGCCACCCTCCACTACTGACACCCTCCACTACTGCCACCCTCCACTACTGCCATCCTCCACTACTGCCACCCTCCACTACTGCCACCTTACACTACTGCCATCCTCCACTACTGCCACCCTCCACTACTGCCATACTCCACTACTGCCACCCTCCACTACTGCCACCCTCCACTACTGCCACCCTACACTACTGCCACCCTCCACTACTGACACCCTCCACTACTGCCATCCTCCACTACTGCCACCTTACACTACTGCCACCCTCCACTACTGCCACCCTCCACTACTGCCATCCTCCACTACTGACACCCTCCACTACTGCCATCCTCCACTACTGCCACCCTCCACTACTGCCATCCTCCACTACTGGCACTCTCTACTACTGCCACCCTCCACTACTGCCACCTTACACTACTGCCACCCTCCACTACTGCCATCCTCCACTACTGACACCCTCCACTACTGCCATCCTCCACTACTGCCACCTTACACTACTGCCATCCTCCACTACTGCCACCCTCCACTACTGCCACACTCCACTACTGCCACCCTCCACTACTGCCACCCTCCACTACTGCCACCCTACACTACTGCCACCCTCCACTACTGACACCCTCCACTACTGCCATCCTCCACTACTGCCACCTTACACTACTGCCATCCTCCACTACTGCCACCTTACACTACTGCCACCCTACACTACCGCCACCCTCCACTACTGCCATCCTCCACTACTGACACCCTCCACTACTGCCATCCTCCACTACTGCCACCCTCCACTACTGCCACCCTCCAATACTGCCACCTTACACTACTGCAACCCTCCACTACTGCCACCCTCTACTACTGCCACCCTCCACTACTGCCACCTTACACTACTGCCATCCTCCACTACTGCCACCCTCCACTACTGCCATCCTCCACTACTGCCACCCTCCACTACTGCCATCCTCCACTACTGCCACTCTCCACTACTGCCACCCTCCACTACTGACACCCTCCACTACTGCCATCCTCCACTACTGACACCCTCCACTACTGCCATCCTCCTCTACTGCCACCCTCCACTACTGCCACCCTCCACTACTGCCACCCTACACTACCGCCACCCTCCACTACTGCCATCCTCCACTACTGACACCCTCCACTACTGCCATCCTCCACTACTGCCACCCTCCACTACTGCCATCCTCCACTATTGGCACTCTCTACTACTGCCACCCTCCACTACTGCCACCTTACACTACTGCCACCCTCCACTACTGCCATCCTCCACTACTGACACCCTCCACTGCTGCCACCCTCCACTACTGCCAACCTCCACTACTGCCACCCTCCACTACTGCCACCCTACACTACCGCCACCCTCCACTACTGACATCCTCCACTACTGACACCCTCCACTACTGCCATCCTCCACTACTGCCACCCTCCACTACTGCCATCCTCCACTACTGGCACTCTCTACTACTGCCACCCTCCACTACTGCCACCTTACACTACTGCCACCCTCCACTACTGCCATCCTCCACTACTGACACCCTCCACTACTGCCATCCTCCACTACTGCCACCTTACACTACTGCCATCCTCCACTACTGCCACCCTCCACTACTGCCACACTCCACTACTGCCACCCTCCACTACTGCCACCCTCCACTACTGCCACCCTACACTACTGCCACCCTCCACTACTGACACCCTCCACTACTGCCATCCTCCACTACTGCCACCTTACACTACTGCCATCCTCCACTACTGCCACCTTACACTACTGCCACCCTACACTACTGCCACCCTCCACTACTGCCACCCTACACTACCGCCACCCTCCACTACTGCCATCCTCCACTACTGACACCCTCCACTACTGCCATCCTCCACTACTGCCACCCTTCACTACTGCCATCCTCCACTACTGCCACCTTACACTACTGCCACCTTACACTACTGCCATCCTCCACTACTGCCATCCTCCACTACTGCCACCTTACACTACTGCCATCCTCCACTACTGTCATCCTCCACTACTGACACCCTCCACTACTGCCATCCTCCACTACTGCCACCCTCCACTACTGCCACCCTCCACTACTGCCACCTTACACTACTGCCACCCTCCACTACTGCCATCCTCCACTACTGCCACCCTCCACTACTGCCACCCTCCACTACTGCCACCCTCCACTACTGGCACCCTTCACTACTGCCACCCTCCACTACTGACACCCTCCACTACTGCCATCCTCCACTACTGCCACCCTCCACTACTGCCACCTTACACTAATGCCATCCTCCACTACTGCCACCTTACACTACTGACATCCTCCACTACTGCCACCCTCCACTACTGCCACCCTCCACTACTGCCACCCTACACTACTGCCACCCTCCACTACTGACACCCTCCACTACTGTCATCCTCCACTACTGCCACCTTACACTACTGCCATCCTCCACTACTGCCACCTTACACTACTGCCACCCTACACTACCGCTACCCTCCACTACTGCCATCCTCCACTACTGACACCCTCCACTACTGACATCCTCCACTACTGCCACCCTCCACAACTCCCACCCTCCACTACTGCCACCTTACACTAATGCCACCCTCCACTACTGCCATCCTCCACTACTGCCACCCTCCACTACTGCCACCCTCCACTACTGCCACCCTACACTACCGCCACCCTCCACTACTGCCATCCTCCACTACTGACACCCTCCACTACTGCCATCCTCCACTACTGCCACCCTCCACTACTGCCATCCTCCACTACTGCCACCCTCCACTACTGACACCCTCCACTACTGCCACCCTCCACTACTGTTATCCTCCACTACTGCCACCCTCCACTACTGCCACCCTACACTACCGCCACCCTCCACTACTGCCATCCTCCACTACTGACACCCTCCACTACTGCCATCCTCCACTGCTGCCACCCTCCACTACTGCCATCCTCCACTACTGCCACCGTCCACTACTGACACCCTCCACTACTGCCACCCTCCACTACTGTCATCCTCCACTACTGCCACCCTCCACTACTGCCACCTTACACTACTGCCATCCTCCACTACTGCCACCCTCCACTACTGCCATACTCCACTACTGCCACCCTCCACTACTGCCACCCTCCACTACTGCCACCCTACACTACTGCCACCCTCCACTACTGACACCCTCCACTACTGCCATCCTCCACTACTGCCATCCTCCACTACTGCCACCCTCCACTACTGCCATCCTCCACTACTGCCACCCTCCACTACTGACACCCTCCACTACTGCCACCCTCCACTACTGCCATCCTCCACTACTGCCACCCTCCACTACTGCCACCTTACACTACTGCCATCCTCCACTACTGCCACCCTCCACTACTGCCATACTCCACTACTGCCACCCTCCACTACTGCCACCCTCCACTACTGCCACCTTACACTACTGCCATCCTCCACTACTGCCACCCTCCACTACTGCCATACTCCACTACTGCCACCCTCCACTACTGACACCCTCCACTACTGCCACCCTCCACTACTGCCATCCTCCACTACTGCCACCCTCCACTACTGCCACCTTACACTACTGCCATCCTCCACTACTGCCACCCTCCACTACTGCCATACTCCACTACTGCCACCCTCCACTACTGCCTTCCTCCACTACTGCCATCCTCCACTTCTGCCACCTTACACTACTGCCATCCTCCACTACTGCCATCCTCCACTACTGACACCCTCCACTACTGCCATCCTCCACGACTGCCACCCTCCACTACTGCCACCCTCCACTACTGCCACCTTACACTACTGCCACCCTCCACTACTGCCATCCTCCACTACTGCCACCCTCCACTACTGCCACCCTCCACTACTGCCACCCTCCACTACTGCCACCCTCCACTACTGCCACCCTCCACTACTGACACCCTCCACTACTGCCATCCTCCACTACTGCCACCCTCCACTACTGCCACCTTACACTAATGCCATCCTCCACTACTGCCACCTTACACTACTGACATCCTCCACTACTGCCACCCTCCACTACTGCCACCCTCCACTACTGCCACCCTACACTACTGCCACCCTCCACTACTGACACCCTCCACTACTGCCATCCTCCACTACTGCCACCTTACACTACTGCCATCCTCCACTACTGCCACCTTACACTACTGCCACCCTACACTACCGCCACCCTCCACTACTGCCATCCTCCACTACTGACACCCTCCACTACTGCCATCCTCCACTACTGCCACCCTCCACTACTCCCACCCTCCACTACTGCCACCTTACACTAATGCCACCCTCCACTACTGCCATCCTCCACTACTGCCACCCTCCACTACTGCCACCCTCCACTACTGCCACCCTACACTACCGCCACCCTCCACTACTGCCATCCTCCACTACTGACACCCTCCACTACTGCCATCCTCCACTACTGCCACCCTCCACTACTGCCATCCTCCACTACTGCCACCCTCCACTACTGACACCCTCCACTACTGCCACCCTCCACTACTGTTATCCTCCACTACTGCCACCCTCCACTACTGCCACCCTACACTACCGCCACCCTCCACTACTGCCATCCTCCACTACTGACACCCTCCACTACTGCCATCCTCCACTACTGCCATCCTCCACTACTGCCATCCTCCACTACTGCCACCGTCCACTACTGACACCCTCCACTACTGCCACCCTCCACTACTGTCATCCTCCACTACTGCCACCCTCCACTACTGCCACCTTACACTACTGCCATCCTCCACTACTGCCACCCTCCACTACTGCCATACTCCACTACTGCCACCCTCCACTACTGCCACCCTCCACTACTGCCACCCTTCACTACTGCCACCCTCCACTACTGACACCCTCCACTACTGCCATCCTCCACTACTGCCACCTTACACTACTGCCATCCTCCACTACTGCCACCTTACACTACTGCCACCCTACACTACCGCCACCCTCCACTACTGCCATCCTCCACTACTGACACTCTCCACTACTGCCATCCTCCACTACTGCCACCCTCCACTACTGCCATCCTCCACTACTGCCACCCTCCACTACTGACACCCTCCACTACTGCCACCCTCCACTACTGCCATCCTCCACTACTGCCACCCTCCACTACTGCCACCTTACACTACTGCCACCCTCCACTACTGCCACCCTCCACTACTGCCATACTCCACTACTGCCACCCTCCAATACTGCCACCCTCCACTGCTGCCACCCTACACTACTGCCACCCTCCACTACTGACACCCTCCACTACTGCCATCCTCCACTACTGCCACCTTACACTACTGCCATCCTCCACTACTGCCACCTTACACTACTGCCACCCTACACTACCGCCACCCTCCACTACTGCCATCCTCCACTACTGACACCCTCCACTACTACCATCCTCCACTACTGCCACCCTCCACTACTGCCACCCTCCACTACTGCCACCTTACACTACTGCCACCCTCCACTACTGCCACCCTCCACTACTGCCACCCTCCACTACTGCCACCTTACACTACTGCCATCCTCCAATACTGCCACCCTCCACTACTGCCATCATCCACTACTGCCACCCTCCACTACTGCCATCCTCCACTACTGCCACTCTCCACTACTGCCACCCTCCACTACTGACACCCTCCACTACTGCCATCCTCCACTACTGACACCCTCCACTACTGCCATCCTCCACTACTGCCACCCTCCACTACTGCCACCCTCCACTACTGCCATCCTACACTACCGCCACCCTCCACTACTGCCATCCTCCACTACTGACACCCTCCACTACTGCCATCCTCCACTACTGCCACCCTCCACTACTGCCATCCTCCACTACTGGCACTCTCTACTACTGCCACCCTCCACTACTGCCACCTTACACTACTGCCACCCTCCACTACTGCCATCCTCCACTACTGACACCCTCCACTACTGCCACCCTCCACTACTGCCATCCTCCACTACTGCCACCCTCCACTACTGCCACCCTACACTACCGCCACCCTCCACTACTGCCATCCTCCACTATTGACACCCTCCACTACTGCCATCCTCCACTACTGCCACCCTCCACTACTGCCATCCTCCACTACTGCCACCCTCCACTACTGACACCCTCCACTACTGCCACCCTCCACTACTGCCATCCTCCACTACTGCCACCCTCCACTACTGCCACCTTACACTACTGCCATCCTCCACTACTGCCACCCTCCACTACTGCCATACTCCACTACTGCCACCCTCCACTACTGCCACCCTCCACTACTGCCACCCTACACTACTGCCACCCTCCACTACTGACACCCTCCACTACTGCCATCCTCCACTACTGCCACCTTACACTACTGCAATCCCCCACTACTGCCACCTTACACTACTGCCACCCTACACTACCGCCACCCTCCACTACTGCCATCCTCCACTACTGACACCCTCCACTACTGCCATCCTCCACTACTGCCACCCTCCACTACTGCCATCCTCCACTACTGCCACCCTCCACTACTGACACCCTCCACTACTGCCACTTTCCACTACTGCCATCCTCCACTACTGCCACCCTCCACTACTACCACCTTACACTACTGCCATCCTCCACTACTGCCACCCTCCACTACTGCCATACTCCACTACTTCCACCCTCCACTACTGCCACCCTCCACTACTGCCACCCTACACTACTGCCACCCTCCACTACTGACACCCTCCACTACTGCCATCCTCCACTACTGCCACCTTACACTGCTGCCATCCTCCACTACTGCCACCTTACACTACTGCCACCCTACACTACCGCCACCCTCCACTACTGCCATCCTCCACTACTGACACCCTCCACTACTGCCATCCTCCACTACTGCCACCCTCCACTACTGCCACCCTCCACTACTGCCACCTTACACTACTGCCACCCTCCACTACTGCCAACCTCCACTACTGCCACCCTCCACTACTGCCACCTTACACTACTGCCATCCTCCACTACTGCCACCCTCCACTACTGCCATCCTCCACTACTGCCACCCTCCACTACTGCCATCCTCCACTACTGCCACTCTCCACTACTGCCACCCTCCACTACTGACACCCTCCACTACTGCCATCCTCCACTACTGACACCCTCCACTACTGCCATCCTCCACTACTGCTACCCTCCACTACTGACACCCTCCACTACTGCCACCCTACACTACCGCCACCCTCCACTACTGCCATCCTCCACTACTGACACCCTCCACTACTGCAATCCTCCACTACTGCCACCCTCCACTACTGCCATCCTCCACTACTGGCACTCTCTACTACTGCCACCCTCCACTACTGCCACCTTACACTACTGCAACCCTCCACTACTGCCATCCTCCACTACTGACACCCTCCACTACTGCCATCCTCCACTACTGCCACCTTACACTACTGCCACCCTCCACTACTGCCACCCTCCACTACTGCCACCCTTCACTACTGCCACCCTCCACTACTGACACCCTCCACTACTGCTATCCTCCACTACTGCCACCTTACACTACTGCCACCCTCCACTACTGCCACTCTCCACTACTGCCACCCTCCACTACTGCCACCTTACACTACTGCCACCCTCCACTACTGCCACCCTCCACTACTGCCACCCTCCACTACTGCCATCCTCCACTACTGCCACCCTCCACTACTGCCACCCTCCACTACTGCCACCTTACACTACTGCCACCCTCCACTACTGCCATCCTCCACTACTGCCACCCTCCACTACTGCCATCCTCCACTAATGCCACCTTACACTACTGCCACCCTCCACTACTGCCATCCTCCACTATTGCCACCTTACACTACTGCCATCCTCCACTACTGCCACCCTCCACTACTGCCACCCTCCACTACTGACACCCTCCACTACTGCCATCCTCCACTACTGCCACCTTACACTACTGCCACTCTCCACTACTGACACCCTCCTCTACTGCCATCCTCCACTACTGCCATCCTCCACTAGTGCCACCCTCCACTACTGCCACCCTACACTACTGCCACCCTACACTACTGCCATCCTCCACTACTGCCACTCTCCACTACTGGCATCCTCCACTACTGCCATCCTCCACTACTGCCATCCTCCACTACTGCCATCCTCCAATACTGCCATCCTCCACTACTGCCACCCTCCACTACTGCCATCCTCCACTACTGCCACCCTCCACTACTGCCACCCTCCACTACTGACACCCTCCGCTACTGCCATCCTCCACTACTGCCACCTTACACTACTGCCACCCTCCACTACTGCCACCCTCCACTACTGCCATCCTCCACTACTGCCACCCTCCACTACTGCCACCTTACACTACCGCCACCCTCCACTACTGCCACCCTTCACTACTGCCACCCTTCACTACTGCCACTCTCCACTACTGCCACCCTCCACTACTGCCACCCTCCACTACTGCCATCCTCTACTACTGCCACCCTCCACTACTGCCACCCTACACTACTGCCACCCTACACTACTGCCATCCTCCACTACTGCCACCCTCCACTACTGCCACCCTCCACTACTGCCACCCTCCACTACTGCCACCCTCCACTACTGCCATCCTCTACTACTGCCACCCTCCACAACTGCCACCCTACACTACTGCCACCCTACACTACTGCCATCCTCCACTACTGCCACCCTCCACTACTGCCACCCTCCACTACTGCCACCCTCCACTACTGCCACCCTCCACTACTGCCATCCTCCACTACTGCCACCCTCCATTACTGCCACCCTCCACTACTGCCACCTTACACTACTGCCACCCTCCACTACTGCCACCCTCCACTACTGCCACCTTACACTACTGCCACCCTCCACTACTGCCACCCTACACTACTGCCATCCTCCACTACTGCCACTCTCCACTACTGGCATCCTCCACTACTGCCATCCTCCACTACTGCCATCCTCCACTACTGCCATCCTCCACTACTGCCACTCTCCACTACTGGCATCCTCCACTACTGCCATCCTCCACTACTGCCATCCTCCACTACTGCCACTCTCCACTACTGCCATCCTCCACTACTGCCTTCCTCCACTACTGCCATCCTACACTACTGCCATCCTCCACTACTGCCACTCTCCACTAATGCCATCCTCCACTACTGCCACTCTCCACTACTGCCATCCTCCACTACTGCCACCTTACACTACTGCCACCCTCCACTACTGCCATCCTCTACTACTGCCACCCTCCACTACTGACACCCTCCACTACTGCCATCCTCTACTACTGCCACCCTCCACTACTGCCACCCTACACTACTTTCCACCTTACACTACCGCCACCCTCTACTACTGCCACCCTTCACTACTGCCACCCTCCACTACTGCCACCCTCCACTACTGCCACCCTCCACTACTGCCACCCTACTCTACCGCCACCCTCTACTACTGCCACCCTCCACTACTGCCACCCTCCACTACTGCCACCCTCCACTACTGCCATCCTCTACTACTGCCACCCTCCACTACTGCCACCCTCCACTACTGCCACCTTACACTACCGCCACCCTCCACTACTGCCACCCTTCACTACTGCCACCCTTCACTACTGCCACTCTCCACTACTGCCACCCTCCACTACTGCCACCCTCCACTACTGCCATCCTCTACTACTGCCACCCTCCACTACTGCCATCCTCCACTACTGCCATCCTACACTACCGCCACCCTCCACTACTGCCACCCTTCACTACTGCCACCCTCCACTACTGCCACCCTCCACTACTGCCATCCTCTACTACTGCCACCCTCCACTACTGCCACCCTACACTACTGCCACCCTACACTACTGCCATCCTCCATTACTGCCACCCTCCACTACTGCCACCCTCCACTACTGCCACCCTCCACTTCTGCCACCCTCCACTACTGCCATCCTCTACTACTGCCACCCTCCACTACTGCCACCCTACACTACTGCCACCCTACTCTACTGCCATCCTCCACTACTGCCACCCTCCACTACTGCCACCCTCCACTACTGCCACCCTCCACTACTGCCACCCTCCACTACTGCCACCCTCCACTACTGCCACCCTGCACTACCGCCACCCTCCACTACTGCCACCCTACACTACCGCCACCCTCCACTACTGCCACCCTCCACTACTGCCACCCTACACTACCGCCACCCTCTACTACTGCCACCCTCCACTACTGCCACCCTTCACTACTGCCACCCTCCATTATACTCCCTGACACTACTCCGTAACACTATACTCCACGACACTATACTCCACGACACTATACTCCATGACACTATACTCCACGACTCTATACACCACGACACTATACTCCACGACACTATACACCACTTCACTATACTCCACGACACTATACACCACTTCACTATTCTCCACGACACTATGCATCATGACACTATAAACCACGATTCTATACACCACAACACTATACTCCACGACACTTTACTCCACGACACTATACTCCACAACACTATACACCACGACACTATACTCCACGACACTATACACCACGACACTATACTACACGACACTATACACCACGACACTATACACCACGACACTATACTCCACGACATTATTGTCGACGTCACTATACACAACGACACTATATTCCAAGATACTATACTCCATGACATTATAGACCACGGCACTATACTCCATGACATTATACACCACGGCACTATACACAATGATACTATACTCCACGACACTATACTCCACTACACTATACTCCACGACACTATACTCCACGACACTATACTCCAAGACATTATACTCCACGACACTATACTCCACTACACTATTCTCCACGACACTGTACTTCACAACATTATACTCGACGACACTATACTCGACGACACTATACACCATGACACTATACTCCCTGACACTATACTCCGCGACACTATACTCCACGACACTCTACTCCACGACACTATACTCCACGACACTATACTCCACGACACTATTCTCCACTAAACTATTCTCCACGACACTACTTCACAACACTATACTCCACGACACTATACTCCCCGACACTATACTCTGCGACACTATACTCTGCGACACTATACTCCACGACACTATACTCCACGATACTATACACCACGACACTATAGGCACTATTAGTCCTAACATTTCCATATTGATGACAGCATGAGTGATGATGTTGGGAGACGTATAGTGTCCAGAGTCCGTGTTGACATGGTTATTTACAATGATTGCGTGTTGTTTCTTAGAGTTAGATTTGATATGAGCACTTGGCAGTCAATGGTGGTGCTTGTTATTTATGATAGGTGAAATTTGTCAAAGTTTTCTCCTCCATATGGCTGATGAGTGGCAATTTTGAGTCGAGGCGCCTGAGTGTGTGTGCAGCGTCAATGTTGATCGACAGTTGGGCATGGCTTGTGTGTTATTTCTTATAGAGTTATAATTGATGTGAGCACTTAATTGGCGGTCAGTGGTGGCGCTTCTTAATAAACAATATATACTCTCATGATTTAGTTCAGTATGGGGTTTAAAGAAAAAAACAGCATACAAATGTTATATCACAGAAAACGAAATTATCATAAACTCATGTATTTTTCTTATAATATGGAAATGCATTCATATAATAGATAATAATATGAGTAGTCAAACTTCTGTAAATCCCCTACCATGTTGGAATATGTGGAAATGAATGAGCAAATGTACTGGCTGCTGAAGGAAACCACTTTTGTTTAATTTTGGATACAAATGTCCATGGAGATTCAGAATGGAAACAATTATAGTTGAACATGCAGAGGAGTTTAAGAATCTGTGGTGAGAGTGAAGGACACAGCCTTCACAATTATACTTCAAAAGAATATAAACATCTAAGAGTCATTAGAAACATGTGTAGAATAATAAACCCAACAATGTTTGAGTTAGGTTAAACACCATTTGTCATATAGATACTGTTCTTAAAGATTCACCCATTTTGCAACAACAAGATAACATATAGAATTTTAAGGGTTGACGAACGTTAATCTTCTTGTTTGATAAACTGTGCGCTGGAGACATAGTTAATAAGAACACCAATATATAAGACAACAAAACGTTTACTGATTCTTTCACACCACTTTCCAGCAACATTTACAATTTATATAAATTATTTTAGGGAATAATACATAAATTATATATTTAAACATGATATTAGTGTTTAGTGGAATGCATAAGGAGTCAAATTGTGTTAAGAGCGATTTTTAGAAAAATTGAAAAACTACTTTTTCTGATCATAGAATAACTAAATGTATTTTGAAGGTTTCATTCAGCTATTAAATATCATTCACAATTTATTAATGAATTTTCCAAAAATACCATAAATTTTATATTTAAACATGTAAAAACTATTTGTAATACATTAGGAACAAAATAGTTGTAGATAAACAATTTATTATAAAACCTTTGTGTTTGGATTTTTGGATTAAAAGTTTCTCAAAGGCTCTCCTGCACCATTCTCAATGCAAATCATTCCTACACCTATGGGAAGAGATAGACGAACGTTTTCTATACGATTTGTGTTTGCTGGGTAATGCGTCCTGATGAGACACGCAAAGCATTCGGCAGACGATTAGATAAGCTCTATAGCTCACTGAAATCAGCTTTGACAGGTTCTAGATGGGAAGCAAAGGAAAGCCTCACCATAGATAATGTGTGTAGACTACTGAGATTTGGTGCCATACAGCGTCATGCCCCCCGAGGTCATACTAAAGGAAATACAAGCTAAGGACTTTGGGCCAAACAGCACTATTTGGGAATTAATGGATGAGATGATAGATTCCACTGAGAGGCTAAAGAACCAGGACTCTGCACAACACTGCCGTTTTCAGTGCAATCAATCCCCATAAACCTGCAAACGTTGTCACGCGTTCTTTCCTTAGTAACATTCAGACTCATGCTAGGTCTTCTCCACCCTCACATGGCCCCAGGTCATACTCCAGGACTAACTCTCCTCATTATCCTCCTCACCCGCAAACGCCAGAATGCTTTAACTGTGGCAAACCTGGCCACCGTTAGGCAGAATGCACATCAAACAGCACTCGTTACCAACCGTATGCAAGACATAACAGTGCAAGCAATACTGTATATCACAACCGTCCTTATTGCATATTTCACCGCAGACCTGTACATGAAATGTCAGACTGCCGAGCAGGTCGTGCACCATTCTGCACCTATCACCAGCTCCATGGTCATGACACTGTTGACTGTCGAGCTCGCCGAGGTTCTAATCAAGCTACCCCAATAACCGGCCAATAACCATCCACATGCTGCAACCCCTAACCAGCGCCGACCGAGCCTTGCACGTGCTCCTGCAACCCAACCTACTGCCCATGTTAGGTTCGCGAAGACTGACAATCCCAACACAGATGGATACTGACTCGCGACTGACAAACGGTGTTACAGCCTTCACGAATAACGCAGACCAGACCTACGGGTACTTAGACCAGACCAGACCAGACTCGCAATCAGGGGAAGACATAGCAACATTTGTAAACCAGCATGACATAGGGAAGCGAGACGACCACCCTGCATAATCAGTACCTACCCATAACAGGTTTAATATATTAGCAGAGGAGGATACCGTACACCTCCTACATGCTGACAGTACTCACAATCATGTGCTTCAGACACCACGTCGACCACACCAGTCTCGTACTAACATGCCTAACAAAGACACAGAAGGACCTCTGATTACAACCACTCTGAAAGGTCGACAAGTTAAAATTTTCCTAGACACAGGAGATAGAGTCATCATCATCAAAGAAGCCGCCTTGAATGACATACACAACAGACTTGTCGTATGCCAGCCATCTGTCTCCAACCTTAGTGAAGTTTCTGGAGGAATGACTGCAGTGTTGGGTGAAGCTGACAAAGAGTTGATAGTTGATGACAGATCAGTCGCCATGACCTGTTTACTTGTAGATAATATTCGGTTCCCAGGAGACATCCTTTTTAATTACTATCGATGCTTACCATTGGGAAACAACAATTGGTGACACAGTAGTACCTCTTTGTGGTGTGTTCCCCATGGGGACACGAGTTCACCAACCATAGGGACTATATCAGTTACATAAAAGCCAGGAGTGACCAAGATACACGTTACCAGACACGTCCAAACAAAGCCGTCACTCAATCACTTACTGACACCAGTCCATCCCACAGCCACACAATATCACAGGTCGATGAAGTCAATGAATCTTTGCAAGGGGCCCCAGCAATTGTTCATTACCTTGCCTAGAGTCTAACATCAATCAAGTCAGAGGCATCTTACACCAAGACACCGTACTACATTCTCACACACTAACAAAGTTTATTGTCAAAATTCCTGGTGTACCTGACCTAAATCACGTAATAGCAGACAGTGACACATGTAAAATAAAAAGTACCTACATGGAACCGTCCTTTCATCAGATGCAGAACATCTCTACTGCTGTTTATGTTGCAAATGTCACCAATGCCAACATTCACCTCACATAGACACACATTGTATACTTCACCCATTGTTCGTTAGTGGTGCGAGTAGTGGATGAAGACTCTACTGAACTAATGGTACTTACACTCTCTCATACGACAAATTGAAATCAGTTAGCGATCTCGCCTGAGCACCTTAGTCCCACTGACTTCCCAGACGCCCAAGCCTCCCATCCTCAACAAACACTGTTGTGGCACTGACAGGAGAACAACTTGGCATGACACATTTCATCACTCACAAAATTCCTCTTGAACCAGGTACTCAACCAAATTATATACCCACATATAGATTGCCTCATTCTCAACGAGCTATTGCAGACCGTCATATTGACGAGATGTTACACGGAGGTGTTATTGAAGAAAACACCTCTCCATGGAATGCTCCATTGATCATAGTACCCAAGAAGGATGGATGGCTCTTGCATCCCATCGTTGATTTCAGAAAACTTTACCACGTGACGATACCAGATAGGTTTCCACTTCCCGTGCTCACTGACTTATTGCAGAACATAGGCCAGAATGAGGTTTCGTCTTCTCTTGATCTATTGCAAGGTTTTTGGCAAATACCACTTGACCCAGAAAGCCGAGAACTGACAGAGTTTTCAGTCCCTAATGGCCATTGCTAGTACACCTGCATACCTTTTGGCTTATGCAGCAGCCCTATTACTTTCTCTAGGCTTATGACAAACTTTGTTCCGACGAATGATAGGTAATACCCTCAAGGTTTACCTCGATGACCTCATAATCATATCCAAGGATGTACCGACCCACCTTCAAAGTTTAGAACTTGCTCTTCAGAAACTATCTGAAGCTAATTTGAAGATCAAACTTATCAAATGTGACTTCATGAAAGAAAGAAATAAAGTTTCTAGGCCATAAAGTCATCTCACACGGCATTACCACTCTTAACTCAAAGATATACACTGTGAAGAAGTATCCTGTCCCTCATAATGTTGATGCTGTACAAAACTTCATAGGCCTAACAGGATTCTATCGCCATTTCATCGCTGGCTATTCAGTGATTGAGTCTTCTCTCACTCACCTCCTTAAGAAAGACGTCCTATTCGCCAGGACAGCAGATCAGGAGAAAGCGTTTAAAACACTTAAAGAGGCTTTGATATCAGCTCACATTATCAAGTTCCCAGACTTCTCCAAATCGTTTGTCATAGTCACCGACGCCAGTAATATTGGATTAGAAGCCGTAATAACATAGACTAGCGACAGAAAAAAACTTGCCATTGCATATGCAAGCTGAGTTCTCTCCAAAGCAGAAAAGAATTACTCGACAACAGAACGAGAAGCTATAGCTGTAGTGTGGGCTCTCAAACATTTCAGAGACATCATCTACAACTACCCTGTCCATGTACTGACGAAAAATTAGAACCCAATAGGTAAGTTTGCCTGTTGGTCGCTCACGATACAAGAGTTCTTACCCACGTTTGGAAACTTACCTGGCAGACATAATGTAGTTGCCGATGCCCTCTCCCACTACGTCGCTCCTGTTCAGGTAGAATACCCTTCGACAGACTTGCAAGATGTAGAAATAGCACAACAACAAGACCCAATGTGGGCACCGATTATAAGCTTTCTAATGATCCCGAAAACGACTCTTACAGTCAAGTCTCCTATGCCACTCAAGGAACTAGTACTCGTAAACCACGTACTCCACATGAAGGTTATGTTTGGCTCTCCTGCCAGAATGATACATCAACCTGTTATTCCTGCGTCGATAGTACCTATCGTGTTGAAACTTGTCCATGACGCACAGTGCACATCCGGGGCAAGGACTGCACCATAAAGCAGGCTTGCCTCGAGTATTACTGGCCCGAAATGGCAAAACAGATTAAACATCACGTGGATCAATGTCTAACCTGCCTAGCTAACAGAACCCATGTTGCTGGGCTGAACCCAATTCAGACTTACCCTACGACTAATGCACCTTGGGACCGTGTTTCTATGGACTTGCTAACGAACTTTGCTGAAATTTTCAAAGGTAATAAACATCTTCTAGTTGCGGTGGATAACTTCTCTAAATACGGTAAACTGGTTCCAATTCCAAACAAAACTGCATAATGCATTTCATAATAACATAATTTGCAGGTATGGTCCACCTAGGGTTATACTCTCGGTATAACTCTAGGTGGACTCTCGGCCGTTGTCAGTATACTATACTGCCAAAGGCCCAGAATTCAACAATTCTGTTATGGAACAACTAGCTAAACTGTACAAAAATAAAAAGTGCAATATAATGCCTTATCAACCGGCTAGCAATGGTCTTGCTGAAAGAACAAATAAGAAATTAACAGTCAGTAACGCACTCAGAGTAACAGTCAATCGGGACAGTCACAAATGGGATGAACTTATGCCAATCGTCAAAGCTCGATAAACTCTTCTGTCAACTCCTCAATAGGAGATACACCTCACTCTGGGCTTTATCGGACAGACATGAGATTCCCTAATGCTCTCATATCCTCACCGCCTGTGTCACTTTACAACTATGATGATTATGTTAAAGTCAAACTAAGAGACACTCAATTGGTATTCCTGAGAGTCAAGGAATACCTATCTAAAGCTACTGACGATTTCACTAGGTTACAAAACACTCGTGCTAAACCTACAAAAATAGGACCTGGATCTTTAGTAATGATCCTCAACCAGCGAAGAGATGTTCCCATGTATACGCTGACTGAGAAGTTTCTTGGATCTTACAGAGTTCTTGAGCATATTACAGGTACCAAGTACAAGCTGGAAAACCTTGCTACAGGTGAACATGTAAATGAACATCTCAGTCACATGAAACTAGTCCGACTGACTGTTGACCAAGACAGTCCATTACCTGTCAATGACCATGTAATGACTGACCCTACCACCGTGACACCCACTCTGGTCGAAGACACGAACAATGGTACCGCATCACCTGGTACTCATACTTACAACTTTCGGTCCAGACCAGTTATTTTGACAGTGCACCAACAACAGTCGGATGGTACATGCTTGTGTGACTGTGGTGTTCCTGTCTGTAAAGGACAATGGATGCGTTACATCAGCTCCTCACTTCCTGACTGCCAGTATGTAGCAGAAGATGACTATATTCGTGAAGAACTAGCCCCTAACATTCATAGTTTTATGTCTAGCTGTAAGGGTAATGCTTACCATATTATATACTAAGTAACCCGTTCATGCCTACTAACTTCTACCCCTTTTCCACTAGTTCTAGTTAATTTTTTTACGAGAAAGCTCGTCTTGAGTGAGTACCCAACCATTGTATATGTTAGACACTTTTATGTACCAGTCCCGCAGCATATTCGTTGAGATTTCCTGAGAGAGTTAAACTGATTAACGCCTTTCTCAGTGGATTTTATACATCTGTTCTTTTTCCTTTGTCTCAAATGTATATAATATGATACCTACATAGCTCACCTTAATTCATAGTTTCAATCTTATGACTTCTCATACACTCACTGTTCAGGTCCTGGTGTTTTTGCCGCGTCCCTGCACTCCATATTTTAGTAGAACGTCATTTATACTATGTACTATATCGTGCCTTTGTCAGCGTCTACCGATTATAATCTGCTTAACAGGTAACACTGTGGGTGTGCATCTTGATCCTTGCACACAACTTCTGGTCCACTGCTTCTATCTGCAGATGGACCTTCTGCCTCCAGTATGTTCAGATGTTTAACTAGTTAGTCATGATGCTCCATGGATAACTTAATTTTAGAATTATATTTATGCAATGTACTCAATATTCATGTATGTCTGAGACTGGGTTGTGGATGTCTCAGAGCTTGTTTACAGTCACCATAGGTAAATAATCCTATACATAAATGTTAGTTAGGTTCACAACCAAAAAGTTCTTCAAGCAGATTGTTGAGGACGACGATGATAGCGTGCTAAGCGGAGTTGGACGCCCAGGGTATGGTGGGCGCCATCTTGTTATGTCTACTCAGAACCTCTCAGAACGAGGTGCTCCTTGTGTGCTCGCCCGAGGGACAGCCGAGGGCCACACTCCATAATCAGATTGGCGTTAGCCCTCGCACAGCAGAGACACTTACGATAGCTAGTACGTGGCCCAGCATAAAATTTATAACTTTACTAGCAGCCGCTGAGCCACAGCAACTTTCCCTGTCCCTTTCTCCTCCCCACTATCCCAAACTCCCCCGTCTCATCGTCCTTCCTCACCATTACCCCCTTCCTTGTACCCTCGTCCTCCACACTATCTCTCACTTCCGTCCCCTCTTCATCCCCCCCATTCCCCACTCCCTCATCCGATGCCTTTCCAAAAGGTCTGATGTTCCTATCAGGAAATTGGGAATATAAAGTGAGCTGATGTTCCCATCACTGATATATAAGAAAAACAGTTAAAAAATGAAATGAAAATATGAAACAAAATAAAAAATAAACTATACTCACGAAATGAATGGTACGGTAAACAAGACAGCTCAATTCCAACGGAATTCACACAAAACAATTAAATGAAAATGAAAATAAATAAAAATCTATGAAAACGCAATTTATCAATGCAATCAGAAACGCTGAAATGAAATTGTAACATATTTAGTATAGCATGTGTGTTGCTCATACATGCAACAGATGATGTTGTTTTTCAAGAAAAGCATAGTTTTACCTGTCACAGGTGTGTCATCTATACTTACGAAATGAACGATATGGTAAACAACACAGCTCAATTCAACACAATGTCACACAAAATAATTCAATAAAAAATAAAATAAATAAAAATCTGTGAAAATAAAATTTATCAATGCAATCAGAAACAATGAAATGGAATTCGTGACATATTTAGTATAGCGTGCATGTTGCTATTATGTGCAACAGATGACGCTGTTTTGACAAAAATGCATGTTTTTCCCTGTCACAGGGGTGGCTTCTATATAGTAGGTATATAAAAAGACGCGCCTATTCGAATGCAACGTTGTGTCAAAATTTCAAAGCAATCGGTGAAGAACTTTTGGAGATTACAACATGTGTTGCTCTTACGTTCAACAGATGGCGCTGTTTTTCAAAAAAGGTCTGTTTTTTCCTGTCTCAGGTGAGGCATGTATATAGAAGATATATAAAAAGATGGGCCTATTCGAATGCAACGTTGTGTCAAAATTTCAAACACTCAATAAAGAGGTTTCGACGATTTCCTTCACAAGAAAAACTCAGTTTTCAGAAAAAGCATGTTTTTTGGTCGTCACAGACTTGACATCTATATAGTATGTATATATAAACCTGGCCGGATGCGAATGAAACGTTGTGTGAAAATTTCAGAGCAATCGGTGAAGAACTTTCGGAGATTAAGGGTTATGCACAAACGAACATTTTAATTTTTGTTTATATCTATTTAAATAAAAATGGAAAGGTTCATTTGTTCAACATAGCTAATCTCTGAAAGTTCTCCACCGATTGCTTTGAAATTTTCACACAATGTTCCATTCGCATCCGAGCGGATTTTTATATACATACTATACTGATGTCACGTCTGTGACAGAAAAAATATATTTTTTTTTTACTGTGCTTTTCATGTGTTTTTCATGTGAGAGAAATCTCTGAAACCCTTTTTTCCGATTGCTTTGAAATTTTGACATGACGTTGCATTCGAATAGATGCGTGTTTTTATATACCACCTATACACATGTCTCACCAGTCACAGGGAAAAAACATGCTTTTTTAAAAAACAGTCTCATCTGTTGGACATAAGAGTAACACACGCTGTAATCTCCCAGAGTTCTTCACCGATTGCTTTGAAATTCTGACACAACGTTCCATTCTAATATGCGCGTGTTTTTATATACCTACTATATAGATGCCACCCCTCTGACAGGTAAAAACATGTTTTTCTTTAAAAAACAGCGCCATCTGTTGCACGCAATAGCAACACACACGCTATACTAAATATGTTCTTAATGTTAATAGATTTTGATTTATTTAAATTTTCATGGAATTATTTTGAGTGACATTGTTTTGGAATTAAGCTGTGTTGTTTACCATACCATTCATTTCATAAGTATAAGTATTGATGCCATACCTGTGACAGGTAAAAACATTTTTTTTAAGAAACGGTGCCATCTGTTGCACGTAAGAGCCACACACTCTATACTAAGTATGGTACGATTACATTTCAGTGTTTTTGATTGCATTGACAAATTTAATTTTCATACATGTCGATTTATTTTCATTGTGATATAATTATTTTTTTGTGACTTTGCATTGGAACAGAGCTGTGTTGTTTATCATACCGTTCATTTCGTGAGTATAAGTATAGATGCCACACCTGTGACAGGTTAAAACATGATTTAAACAAAAAAAAATAAGCCCCATCTGTTGCACGTAAGAACAAATTACGCTATACTAAATATGTTTCGATTCCATTTCAATGTTTCCGATTTCATTGATGAATTGAATTATCATAGATTTCGATTTATTTTCATTTTGATTTAATCCTTTTGTATGACATTGCATTGGAATTGAGCTTTGTTATTTACCATACCATTCATTGGTGAGTATAGTTTATTTGTTTATTTTTTCATTGTTTTTCATTTCATTTTTAATGGTTTTCTTATATTTCAGTGATGGGAAAATGAGATGATTTGATGTTCCCAATTTTCTAATGGGAACATCAGATCATTTGGGAATGCTTAGAACTAGGGAGTGACGAGGGGACGGGATGATGGGACGGGAGTGGAGGAGGGTGGGGATTACGAGGGGACATAGGATTGGGTAATGGTGGGGAGGATGAGGGGACGGGGGAGTTGGGGATGGTGGGAACGATGGGACAGGGGAATGGAGATTGGTGGGGGAGAGGACAAAGGGACAGGGAAGTTGGGGAGGACGAGGGGACGGGGGAGGGGGGGAATGGCAGGGAGGACGAGGGGACGGGAGAGAGAGGGAGATGGGGAGAGGACGAGGGGACTGTGGAGTTGGGAATGGTTAGGAGGACGAGGGGAAGGTGGAGAGGTGGATGGTGAGGGGGGACATAGGGATGGGGGAGTGAGGAATGGTTGGAAGGACGAGGGGACGGGGGAGTGGAAATGGTTGGGAGGACGAGGGGACGGGGGAGGGGGGAAATGGTGGGGAGGACTGGAAGACAGGGGAAGGGTTGTTGTTGCTCAGCAACGTACATGCGTTGCTGAGCTGCAGCAATGTGTGGCCGGGTACAGCTAGTAGATAATAAAAAAGAAAATGCCCACAACTGTTTGGTACTCCATTCCTCCCCACTACCAAGAAAGCTACAACCGCAACCGACAACCATTATTATCCAGCCTCTCATCTCTCAATCACCTGATGTACAGGTTCATGAGTCTGTTGGGGTCTATCATATCTACACTTGAACCTGTGTATGGAGTCAGCCTCCACCACATCACTTCCTAATTCATTCCATTTGTCAATCACTCCGACACTAAAAAAGTTCTTTCTAATATCTCTGTGGCACTCAATTTCCACCTGTGTCCCTTAGTGCATGTGCCCTTTGTGTTAAATAGCCTATCTATCTATCCTATCAATTCCTATAAGAATCATGTTGACTTGATCATGTTCCCCCTAACTCTTCTGTTTTCCAGCGACGTGAGATATATTTCCCGTAGTCTCTCCTCATAGTTCATACTCCTCGGTTCGGATACTAGTCTGGTGGGAAACTTTCGAACGTTTTCCAGTTTAGTCTAATGCTTGAATATGGACTCCATGCTGGAACTGCATGCTCCAGGATTGGTCTGACATATGTGGAATACAAAGTTCTGTATGATTCCTTACACCAGTTTCTTATGTTGGCCATCCTGGCATATGCCGCTGATGTTATTCTCTTGATGTGGGCTTCAGGGGAAAGGTCTGGTGTGATATCAACCTCCAAGTCTTTCTCTCCTTCTGACTTTTGAAGAATTTCATCTCCCTAATGATACCTTGTATATGGCCTCCTGGTCCCTACACCAATCTTCATTACATTACATTACATTTGCTTGGGATAGACTCTAACAACCATTTGTTTGACCATTCCTGCAGCTTGTCCAGGTCTTCTTGAAGCCTCAAGCTGTCCTCCTCTGTCTTAATCCTTCTCACAATTTTGGAATCGTCAGCAAACATTGAAGAGAATGAGTCAATACCCTCCGGGAGATCATTTACATATATCAGAAACAAGATAGGTCCGAATACACAGCCCTGTGGGACTCCACTGGTGACTCCACGCTAATCTGAGGTCTCACCCCTCAGTGTAACTCTCCTGCCTGTTTCTCCAGCTTATGTATCGGCCTCTTATGGGGTACTGTGTCAAAGGCTTCCCGACAGTCCAAGAAAATGCAGTCCACCAATCCTTCTCTTTCTTGCTTAATCTTTATCACCTGATCGTGAAATTTTATTAAGCCAGTGAGGCGAGATTTACCCTTACTGAACCCATGTCGGTGGTTTGTCATGAAGTTCCTTCTCTCCAGATGAGTTACTAGGTTTTTTCTCATGATATTCTCCACCACCTTGCATGGTATACAAGTTAAGGACACTGGCCTGAGTTCAGTACCTTTTGCCTGTCGCCCTTTTTATATATTGGGACTACATTAGACGTCTTCCATATTTCAGGTAGGTCTTCTGTCTCCAGTGACCCACTATACTCTTTCAGCACACTCTTTCAGTACGCATGGTGAGATTCCTTCTGGACCAATAGCTTTACTCACGTCCAGATCCAACAAGTGTGTCTTGACCTCATTTCTTGTTATTTCGAACTCTTCCACGACCGCCAGGTATACCTGTTCTCACCCGTTCTAAGTTACATCACTTGTTCTTTCACTGTTGTTTTCCTCCTGATGTGACTGTGGAGTAGCTTTGGTTCGGTCTTGACTTTATTTGCTATATCATTATCATACTTTTTCTCTGCTTCTCTTCTCGCAATAACATACTCATTCCTGGTTCTCTAGTATCTCGCTCTGATTTTGGTGTTCTGTTATTTCGGACGTTAATTCTACGTCTTTTTGTTCAGCTCCTTTGCTTCCATACATGCCCAATTAAACCACGATTTCTTCTTTTGCTTCTCGGAATTTTCCTTTTCGGCTGGGATAGACCTGTTTACTGCCTCCTGACACTTTTGGGTGACATAGTCCATCATGTCTTATACGAACTTAGCTCTGAGTTCTGTGTCCCATGGTATATCCATAAGGAAACTTCTCATATCCTCATAATTCCACTTTCGGTATGCCAGTCCTTTCTTTCCTAGATATTTTTTTTTTTTGGGGGGGGGGGGGGAGATAAATCCTAGCTCTACCAGGTAGTCAAAGATCAATACACTGTGATCTCTCATTCCCAAAGGTGCTTCCAACTTAACTTCCCATATATCCCACTCATTTAGGGGTAAATATCAGATCAAGCATAGCTGGTTCATCCTCTCCTCTCATTCTTGTCGGTCCCTTGATGTGTTGACTTATAATGTTTCTTGTTGCCACTTCCATCAGCTTAGCTCTCCCTGTGTCTAGTCTCCCTTGAGGGTCTCTGATCTCCCAATCTATCTTCCCGTGGTTAAAGTCTCCCATGATTAGTAGTTCAGATCCTTCCTGCTAGCCACAGAAGCTGCCCTTTATATTATATTAATGGTGGTCATGTTGTTTCTATCATATTCCTGTCTGGGTCGTCTGTCATTAGGTGGGAGTTATATGACTACGACTATAAGTTTTTGTCCTCCAATTGCTATGGTACCTGTTATGTAGTCACAAGTGAAACCTTCACTTGGTTGAAGTAGTCACTTGTGTACTCACCTAGTTGTACTCACCTAATTGTGCTTGCGGGGATTGAGCTCCGGCTCTTTGCTCCCATTTCTCAACTGTCAATCAACTGATGTACAGATTCCTGAACCTACTGGGTTCTATCATATCTACATTTGAAACTGTGTAAGGAGTCAGCCTCCACCACATCACTGTCTAATGCATTCCACTTGTTAACTACTCTGACACTGAAAAAGTTCTCTCTAATGTTCCTAAGGCTAATTTGAGTACTCAGTCTCCACCTGTGTCCCCTTGTTTGCGTACCACCTGTGTTAAAAAGTTTATCCTTATCTACCCATTCAATTCCTCTGAGCATTTTGTAGGTAGTGATCATGTCTCCTAATTCTCTTCTTTTTTCCAGTGTCGTGAGGTGTATTTCACGCATCCTTTCCTCGTAACTCATGCTTCTTAGTTCTTGGACCAGCCTAGTGGCATACCTTTGGACTTTTTCCAGCTTCGTCTTATGCTTGACAAGGTACGGGTTCCATGCTGGGGCCGCATACTCCAGGATTAGTCTTACATATGCGGTGTACAAGGTTCTGAATGATTCCTTACACAGGTTCCTGAAGGCTGTTCTGATGTTAGCCAGCCTCGCATATGCAACAGATGTAATTCTTTTGATGTTGACTTCAGGAGACAGGTTTTGTGTGATATCAACTCCTAGATCTTTCTCTCTGTCCGTTTCATGAAGTACATCATTTCCCAATCGGTATCCTATGTCTGGCCTCCTGTTTCCACTGCCTAGTTTTATGACCTTGCATTTACTAGAGTTGAACTTTAGTAGCCATTTGTTGGATCATTCATTCAGTCTGCCTAGGTCATCTTGTAGCCTCCTACTATCATCCTCTGTTTTAATCCTCCTCATAATTTTTGCATCAACAGCAAACAATGAGAGGAACGATTCTATACCCTCTGGGAGATCATTTACATATATCAGGAACAGTATAGGTCCAAGGATTGAACCCTGCTGGTCTCCACTGGTGACGTCTTGCCAATCTGAGACCTCACCCCTCAGAATGACTCGCTGTCTTCTGTTGCTTCGGTACTCCCTTATCCAATGGAGTACCTTCCCTTTCACTCCTGCCCGCATCTTCAGCTTTTTCACTAGCCTCTTGTGTGGTACTGTGTCAAAGGCTTTCTGGCAATCCAAGAAGATGCAGTCTGCCTACCCCTCTCTTTTTTGCCTGATTTTTATTGCCTGGT
Organism: Procambarus clarkii; assembly: GCF_040958095.1. Taxonomy (NCBI): domain Eukaryota; kingdom Metazoa; phylum Arthropoda; class Malacostraca; order Decapoda; family Cambaridae; genus Procambarus; species Procambarus clarkii. The sequence goes on along the minus strand of NC_091158.1, from coordinate 43,610,480 downwards.
CATAGAATTCAGTTAATCCTGTGAGGTAGGACACGCCATCCCTGAACCCATGTTGATGCTGTGTTACGACGTTCTTTAGGTCCAGATGTTCCACAGATTTTTTTCTCACAATCTTCTCTATCAGCTTGCATGGTATGCAGGTTAGGGACACTGGCCTGTAGTTCAGTGCTTCCTGTCTATCCCCTTTCTTGTATATCGGGACTACATTAGCAGTCTTCCACATTTTTGGCAGTTCCCCTGTCACCAGTGATCTGTTATACACTATGGAAAGGGCCAGGCATAGTGCTTCTGCTCCTTATTATAGTATCCATGGGGAGATTCCATTCAGGCCTATAGCCTATGTCACATCCAACTCTAGCAAGATTCCTTACATCCCCACTGGAAGTCTCAAACTCTTCTAGTGGTTCCTGGTTAACTATTCCCTCTCTTATCTCTGGAACTTCCCCTTGCATGTGAAAACCTGGAATTTATTATTCAGTTCCTCGCCCACTTCCTTGTCGTTTGATGTGAATCTGTCTGCCTCTATCCACAATTTCATTACCTGTTCCTTTACTGTTGTTTTTCTCCTGATGTGGCTGTGCAGCAATTTAAGTTGTCTTTGCCTTGCTTGCAACGTCATTTTCGTAATGCCTTTCTGTCTCTCTTCTCAACCTGGCATATTCATTCCTTGCACTCTGGTATGTTTCTCTGCTCTCGAGTGATCTATTATTTCTATAGTTTCTCCACGCCCTTTTACTTTACTGCTTAGCTAGCCTACATCTCTGATTAAACCATGGGTTTCTCATTTGCATTTCGTTGTTTTCCTTTAGGTCCGGGACAAACTTGTCTGCTGCCTCTTTACACTTCTGCATGATGTAGTCTATCATGTCTTGGGCCGTCTTTCCCCTGAGCTCTGTTGCCCATGTTATATCTGTTAGGAATTTCCTTCTCTCCTCATAGTTTCCCTTTCGGAATGCCAGCCTTTTGTTTTCAGTTCCTCTCCTCGAGTTCCTTAACCCTTCTTCAATCAGATACTCAAACGTCCGACACTGTGGTTGGTCATTCCTACTGGGGCCTCGAAACCGATATCCCTTATACCAGAGTCGTTCAGAGTGAAGACTAGGTCGAGTCACGCTGGTTAATCGTTTCCTCTCATCCTTGTGGGTCCTCTGACATGCTGGCTTAAGAAGTTTCTTGTCGCCACCTCCAATAGTTTAGCTCTCCATGTATCCTCACCTCCATGTGATTCCTTGTTCTCTCAGTCTATCCTTCCATGATTAAAGTCCTCCATGATGAGCAGATGAGATCTATTTCTACAGGCAGCAGAGGCTTCCCTCTCATTTATAGTGTTAACTGCCATGTTGTTGTTGTCATACTCTTGCCTGAGTCTTCTATCATTGGGTGGAGGGTTATATATCACTGCTACTACTATTCTTGGTCGTCCCATTGTCATGGTGCCTGTTATGTAGTCTCTGAATCCATTGCAGCCTGGGATAGCCATCTCCTTGTAACTCCATTCCTTTCTAATTAGTAGAGCCTCTCCACCTTCTCCCCTACCTTCCCCCTCTTTCCTTATTACTGCGTAGTCTTAGGGAAACACCTCAATCATTTTGATTCCTGAGAGTTTTGTTTGTGTGAGTCTGATTACATCTGGGTTCACTTCTTGAGCTCTTTCCCTTAGTTCACTTGCCTTGCTTGTGATCCCATCTATGTTTGAGTGCATCACCCTGAACTGACTCTCTTCTGTCCCTTCTCATTTTCTGTTGATTCCCATGAAGGAGGGAAAGAGGGAGGATCCAGGATGGGAGGGCCTAAGGAGGGGGGCCTGGGGGATATGGGGTGTGCGGGGGCTGGGAGGATCTGGTACGTGGAGGGTGGTGGTGGAGGAGAGAGGGATTGGGGAGGGGGGAGAAGAGAGGGCATGGGGGGAGGGTGAGAAGGGGAGGTTAGGGGGGGAGTAAGAGGGGGAGGCTTGGGGGTGAGTGAGAAGGGGAGGCTTGGGGGGCATGGGTGAGAAGGGAGGGCTTGGTGGGTTGGTGAGAAAGGAGGTCCTGGGGAAGGTGGTGAGTGGGGGGAGGATGCCCTTGGTGGGCACTTAATGGGGGGCTGGCTGGGGTTGAGGCAGGTAGGACGTCCATTGGATGGAAGGTGGGAGTGGCGCTCGTCTCCCTGTGGCTGTTAGACTTGTGTGTACTCACCTAGTTGCACTTACCTAGTTGTGTTTGCGAGGATTGTGTTCTGGCTCTTTGGTCCCACCTCTTAACCGTCAATCAACGGGTATACAGATTCCTGAGCCTATTGGGCTCTATCATATCTACACCTGAAACTGTGTATGGAGTCAGCCTCCACCACGTCACCTCCTAATGAATTCCATTTGTCAACCACTCTGACACTAAAAAAGTTCTTTCTAATATCTCTGTGGCTCATTTGGGCACTCAGTTTCCACTTGTGTCCCCTTGTGTGTGTGCCCCTTGTGTTAAATAGCCTGTCTTTATCTACCCTATCAATTCCCTTGAGAATCTTGAATGTGGTGATCATGTCCTCACTAACTCTTCTGTCTTCCAGCGAAGTGAGGTTTAATTCCTGTAGTCTCTCCTCGTAGCTCATACCTCTCAGCTCAGGTACTAGTCTGGTGGCAAACCTTTAAACCGTTTCCAGTTTAGTCTTATCCTTTACTTGATATGGACTCCATGCTGGGACTGCATACTCCAGGATTGGCCTGACATATGTGGTATACAAAGTTCTGTATGATTCTTTACACAAGTTTCTGAATGCCGTTCGTATGTTGGCCAGCCTGGCACATGCCACTGATGTTATCCTCTTGATATGGGCTGCAGGAGACAGGTCTGGCGTGATATCAACCCCCAAGTCTTTTTCTTTCTCTGACTCCTGAAGAATTTCCTCTCCCAGATGATACCTTGTATCTGGCCTCCAGCTCCCTACACCTATCTTCATTACATTACATTTGGTTGGGTTAAACTCTAACAACCATTTGTTCGACCATTCCTTCAGCTTGTCTAGGTCTTCTTGAAGCCTCAAGCAGTCCTCTTCTGTCTTAATCCTTCTCATAATTTTAGCATCGTCCGCAAACCTTGAGAGAAATGAATCTATACCCTCCGGGAGATCATTTACATATATCAGAAAAGAGATAGGACCGAGCGAGTACAGAGCCCTGTGGGTCTCCACTGGTGACTTCACGCCAATCGGAGGTCTCACCCCTCTCTGTAACTCTCAGCTTCCTATTGCTTAGGTACTCCCTTATCCTTTGGAGCATCTTACCAGCTACTCCTGCCTGTCTCTCCTGCTTATGTACAAGCCTCTTATGCGGTACTGTGTCAAAGGCTTTCCGACAATCCAAGAAAATGCAGTCCGCCCAGCCGTCTCTTTCTTGCTTAATCTTTGTCACCTGGTCGTAGAATTCTATTAAGCCTGTCAGACAAGATTTACCCTCCCTGAACCCATGTTGGCGATTTGTCACGAAGTCCCTTCTCTCCAGATGTGATACCAGGTTTTTTCTCACGA
>NC_091158.1:43536979-43601979 GCF_040958095.1 Procambarus clarkii | reverse complement strand
GTCTGACATATGTGGTATACAAAGTTCCGAATGATTCCTTACACATGTTTCTAAAGGCCGTTGTTATGTGGGCCAACCTGGCATATGCCGCTGATGTTATCCTCTTTATATGGGCTTCAGGGGAAAGGTCTGGCATGATATCAACCCCCAACTCTTTCTCTCTCTCTGACTCTTTAAGAATTTTATCTCCCAAATGATACCTTGTATCTGGTATTCTGCTGTCTACACCTATCTTCATTACATTACATTTGGTTGGGTTAAACTCTAACAACCGTTTGTTGGACCATTCCTGCAGTTTGTCCAGGTCTTTCTGAAGCCTCAAGCTGTTCTCCTCTGTCTTAATCCTTCTCATAATTTTGGCGTCGTCAGCAAACATCGAGAGGAATGAGTCTATACTCTCTGGAAGATCATTTACGTATATCAGAAACAGGATTGGTCCGATTACAGAGCCCTATGGGACTCCACTGGTGACTTCACGCCAATCTGAGGTCTCACTCGTTACTGTGACTCTCTGCTTCCTATTGCTTAGGTACTCCCTCATCCACTGGAGCGCCCTACCAGTTACTCCTGTCTGTTTCTCCAGCTTATGCATCAGCCTTTTATGGGGTACTGAGTCAAAGGTTTTCCGACAGTCCAAAAAGATGCAGTCCGCCCATTCTTCTCTTTCTTGCTTAATGTTTGTCACCTGATCGTAGAATTCTATTAAGCCTGTAAGGCAAGATTTACCCTCCCTGAACCCATGTTGATGGGTTGTCACGAAGTCCTTTCTCTGCAGATGAGTTACTAGGTTTTTTCTCCCGATCTTCTCGATCACTTTGCATGGTATACAAGTTAAGGACACTGGCCTGTAGTTCAGTGCCTCTTGTTTGTCGCCCTGTTTGTATATTGGGACTACATTAGCCGTCTTCCATATTTCTGGTGTGTGTGTGTATTCACCTAAATCTACTCACCTAATTGTGTCTGCAGGATCGAGCATTGACTTTTGGATCCCGCCTTTCGAGCATCGGGTGTTTACAGCAATGACTATGGTCTTATTTCCCTATCATATTTAGTTTTAAAATTATGAATAGTATTTGCTTCCTCAACCAGTTCCTTGAGTGCATTCCAATTTCCCACTACTCTCGCGCTAAAAGAAAACTTCCTAACATCTCTGTGACTCATCTGAGTTTCAAGCTTCCATCTATGTTCCCTCGTTCTGTTACTATTCCGTGTGAACATTTCGTCTATGTCCACTCTGTCAATCCCTTTGAGTATTTTATACGTTCCTATCATGTCCCCCCTCTCCCTTCCTCTTTCTAGTGTCGTAAGGCACAGTTCCCTCAGGCGCTCCTCATACCCCATCCCTCGTAGCTCTGGGACGAGTCTCGTTGCAAACCTCTGAACCTTTCCCAGTTTCATTATTTGCTTCTTCAGATGGGGACTCCATGATGAGGCGGCATCCTCTAAGACTGGCCTCACATAGGCAGTGTAAAGCGCCCTAAATGCCTCCTTACTTAGGTTTCTCAATGATGTTCTAACTTTTGCCAGTGTAGAGTACGCTGCTGTCGTTATCCTATTTATATGTGCCTCAGGAGATAGATTAGGTGTTACGTCCACACCCAGGACTCTTTCGCACGTCGTCACAGGTAGGCTGTTTCACTTCATTGTGTACTGTCCCTTTGATCTCCTATCTCCTAGTCCCATTTCCATAACTTTACATTTGCTCGTGTTGAATTCCAGTAGCCATTTCTCTGACCATCTCTGCAACCTGTTCAGGTCCTCTTGGAGGATCCTGCAATCCTCATCTGTCACAACTCTTCTCATCAACTTTGCGTCATCCGCAAACATCGACGTGTGCGTGTGTGTGTATTCACCTATTCACCTATATGTACTCACCTATTTGTGATTGCAGGATCGAGCATTGACTCTTGGATCCCGCCTTTCCAGCTATCGGTTGTTTACAGCAATGACTCCTGTCCCATTTCCCTATCATACCTAGTTTTAAAAGTATGAATAGAGTTTGCTTCCACAACCTGTTCCCCAAGTGCATTCCATTTTTCCACTACTCTCACGCTAAAAGAAAACTTCCTAACATCTCTGTGACTCATCTGAGTTTCCAGGTTCCACCCATGTCCCCTCGTTCTGTTATTATTACGTGTGAACATTTCATCTATTTCCACTTTGTCAATTCCCCTGAGTATTTTATATGTCCTTATCATATCTCCTCTCTCCCTTCTTTTCTCTAGTGTCGTAAGGTTCAGTTCCTTCAGACGCTCTTCATATCCCATCCCTCGTAACTCTGGGACAAGCCTCGTTGCAAACCTCTGAACCTTCTCCAGTTTCTTTATGTGTTTTTTCAGGTGGAGGCTCCATGATGGCGCGGCATACTCTAAGACAGGTCTCACGTAGGCAGTGTAAAGCGCCCTAAAAGCCTCCTTATTTAGGTTTCTGAATGAAGTTCTAATTTTCGCCAGTGTAGAGTACGCTGCTGTCGTTATCCTATTTATATGTGCCTCTGGAGTTAGATTAGGTGTCACATCCACTCCCAGGTCTCTTTCTCGAATCGTTAAAGGTAGGCAGTTCCCCTTCATTGTGTATTGTCCCTTTGGTCTCCTATCACCTGATCCCATTTCCATAACTTTACATTTACTGGTGTTAAACTCCAATAGCCATTTCCCTGACCATCTCTGCAACCTGTTTAAGTCCTCTTGGAAGATCCTACAGTCCTCGTCTGTCACAACTCTTCTCATTAATTTTGCGTCATCCGCAAACATTGGCATGTATGATTCCACTCCTGTAAACATATCATTTACGTAAATTAGAAAGAGGATTGGTCCCAGTACCGATCCTTGAGGTACTCCACTTATTACTGTTCGCCAGTCCGACTTCTCGCCCCTTACCATTACCCTCTGGCTCCTTCCTGTTAGGTAGTTCTTCACCCATACTAGGGCCTTTCCGCTTACTCCTGCCTGCCTCTCAAGTTTGTATAGCAGTCTCATGTGCGGTACTGTATCAAAGGCCTTTTGGCAGTCGTGTGTGTGTGTGTGTTTACTAGTTGTTTACTAGTTGTGTTTTTACGGGGGTTGAGCTTTGCTCTTTCGGCCCGCCTCTCAACTGTCAATCAACTGTTTACTTACTACTACTTTTTTTTTATTTTTTTTTTATTTTTTTTTCCACACCACACATACACACACATCCCAGGAAGCAGCCCGTGACAGCTGACTAACTCCCAGGTACCTATTTACTGCTAGGTAACAGGGGCATTCAGGGTGAAAGAAACTTTGCCCATTTGTTTCTGCCTCGTGCGGGAATCGAACCCGCTCCACAGAATTACGAATCCTGCGCACTATCCACCGGGCTACGAGGCTCTGTGTGTGTGTGTGTGTGTGTGTGTGTGTGTGTGTGTGTGTGTGTGTGTGTGTGTGTGTGTGTGTGTGTGTGTGTGTGTGTGTGTGTGTATGTTTGTGTGTGTACTCAACTAGTTGTGCTTGCGGAGGATGAGCTCTGGCCCTTTGGTCCCGCCTCTTAACCGTCAATCAACAGGTGTACAGGTTCCTGAGCCTATTGGGCTCTATCATACCTACACTTGAAACTGTGTATGGAGTCAGCCTCCACCACATCACTTCCTAATGCATTCCATTTGTCAACCACTCTGACACTAAAAAAGTTCTTTCTAATATCACTGTGGCTCATTTGGGCACTCAGTTTCCACCTGTGTCCCCTAGTGCGTGTGCCCCTTGTGTTAAATAGCCTGTCTTTATCAACCCTGTCGATTCCCTTGAGAATCTTGAATGTGGTGATCATGTCCCCCCTAACTCTTCTGTCTTCCAACGAAGTGAGGTTCAATTCCCGTAGTCTCTCCTCGTAGCTCATTCCTCTCAGCTCGGGTACTAGTCTGGTGGCCAACCTTTGAACCTTTTCCAGTTTAGTCTTATGCTTGACTAGATATGGACTCCATGCTGGAGCCGCATACTCCAGGATTGGTCTGACATATGTGGTATATAATGTTCTGAAAGATTCCTTACACAAGTTTCTAAAGGCCGTTCTTATGTTAGCCAACCTGGCATATGCTGCTGATGTTATCCTCTTGATATGAGATTCAGGGGACAGGTCTGGCGTGATATCAACCCCCAGGTCTTTCTCTCTCTCTGACTCTTGAAGTATTTCATCTCCCAAGTGATACATTGTATCTGGTCTCCTGCTTCCTACCCCTATCTTCAATACATTACATTTGCTTGGGTTAAACTCTAACATCCATTTGTTCGACCATTCCTGCAGCTTGTCCAGGTCTTCTTGAAGCCTCAAGCTGTCCTCTTCTGTCTTAATCCTTCTCATAATTTTGGCGTCGTCAGCAAACATTGAGAGGAATGAGTTTATACCCTCTGGGAGATCATTTACGTATATCAGAAACAGGATAGGTCCAAGCACAGAGCCCTGTGGGACTCCACTGGTGACTTCACGCCATTCTGAGGTCTCACCCCTCACTATAACTATCTGCTTCCTATTGCTTAGGTACTCCCTTATCCACTGGAGCGCCCTACCAGTTACTCCTGCCTGTTTCTCCAGCTTATGCATCAACCTTTTATGGGGTACTGTGTCAAAGGCTTTCCGACAGTAAAAAAAAATGCAGTCCGCCCATCCTTCTCTTTCTTGCTTAATCTTTGTCACCTGATCATAGAATTCTATCAAGCCTGATAGATGTGTGTGTGTGTACTCACCTATTTGTGCTTGCGGGGGTTGAGCTTTGGCTCTTTGGTCCCGAGTATTTGTATGGGTCTTTGTATGTGTGTGTGTGTGTGTGTGTGTGTGTGTGTACTCACCTAGTTGTACTCACCTAGTTGTGTTTGCGGGGGTTGAGCTCTGGCTCTTTGGTCCCGCCTCTCAACCGTCAATCAACAGGTGTACAGATTCATGAGCCTATCGGGCTCTGTCATATCTACACTTGAAACTGTATATGGAGTCAGCCTCCACCACATCACTTCCTAATGCATTCCATTTGTCAACCACTCTGACACTAAAAAAGTTCTTTCTAATATCTCTGTGGCTCATTTGGGCACTCAGTTTCCACCTGTGTCCCCTTGTGCGTGTTCCCCTTGTGTTAAATAGACTGTCTTTATCTACCCTATCAATCCCCTTCAGAATCTTGAATGTGGTGATCATGTCCCCCCTAACTCTTCTGTCTTCCAGCGAAGTGAGGTTTAATTCCTGTAGTCTCTCCTCGTAGCTCATACCTCTCAGCGCGGGTACTAGTCTGGTGGCAAACCTTTGAACCTTTTCCAGTTTAGTCTTATCCTTGACTAGATATGGACTCCATGCTGGGGCTGCATACTCCAGGATTGGCCTGACATATGTGGTATACAAAGTTCTGAATGATTCTTTACACAAGTTTCTGAATGCCGTTCGTATGTTGGCCAGCCTGGCATATGCCGCTGATGTTATCCGCTTGATATGTGCTGCAGGAGACAGGTCTGGCGTGATATCAACCCCCAAGTCTTTTTCCTTCTCTGACTCCTGAAGAATTTCCTCTCCCAGATGATACCTTGTATCTGGCCTCCTGCTCCCTACACCTATCTTCATTACATTACATTTGGTTGGGTTAAACTCTAACAACCATTTGTTCGACCATTCCTTCAGCTTGTCTAGGTCTTCTTGAAGCCTCAAACAGTCCTCTTCTGTTTTAATCCTTCTCATAATTTTAGCATCGTCCGCAAACATTGAGAGAAATGAATCGATACCCTCCGGGAGATCATTTACATATATCAGAAACAAGATAGGACCGAGTACAGAGCCCTGTGGGACTCTACTGGTGACTTCACGCCAATCGGAGGTCTCACCCCTCACCGTAACTCTCTGCTTCCTATTGCTTAGATACTCCCTTATCCACTGGAGCACCTTACCAGCTACACCTGCCTGTCTCTCCAGCTTATGTACCAGCCTCTTATGCGGTACTGTGTCAAAGGCTTTCCGACAATCCAAGAAAATGCAGTCCGCCCAGCCCTCTCTTTCTTGCTTAATCTGTGTCACCTGATCGTAGAATTCTATCAAGCCTGTAAGGCAAGATTTACCCTCCCTGAATCCATGTTGGCGATTTGTCACGAAGTCCCTTCTCTCCAGATGTGTTACCAGGTTTTTTCTCACGATCTTCTCCATCACCTTGCATGGTATACAAGTTAAGGACACTGGCCTGTAGTTCAGTGCCTCTTGTCTGTCGCCCTTTTTGTATATTGGGACCACATTCGCCGTCTTCCATATTTCTGGTAGGTCTCCCGTCTCTAGTGACTTACTATACACTATGGAGAGTGGCAGGCAAAGTGCCTCTGCACACTCTTTCAGTACCCATGGTGAGATCCCATCTGGACCAACAGCCTTTCTAACATCCAGATTCAGCAGGTGTCTCTTGACCTCCTCTCTCGTAATTTCGAACTCCTCCAAGGCCGCCTGGTTTACCTCCCTTTCTCCTAGCACAGTGACCTCACCCTGTTCTATTGTGAAGACCTCCTGGAACCTCTTGTTGAGTTCCTCACACACCTCTCTGTCATTCTCTGTATACCTGTCCTCGCCTGTTATAAGTTTCAATACCTATTCTTTCACTGTTGTTTTCCTTCTGATGTGACTGTGGAGTAGCTTTGGTTCGGTCTTGGCTTTGTTTGCTATATCATTTTCAAAATTTTTCTCTGCTTCTCTTCTCACCCTGACGTACTCATTCCTGGTTCTCTGGTATCTCTCTCTGCTTTCTGGTGTTCTGTTATTCCGGAAGTTCCTCCACGCCTTTTTGTTCAGTTTCTTCGCTTCCATACATGCCCTATTATACCATGGATTCTTCTGTTGCTTCTCGGATTTTTCCCTTTGGGCCGGGATGAACCTGTTTACTGCCTCCTGACACTTTTGGGTAACATAGTCCATCATACCCTGTACAGACTTGTCTCTGAGGTCTGTGTCCCAAGGTATTTCACTTAGGAAACTTCTCCTCTGTTCATAACTCCCCTTTCGGTATGCCAGCCTTTTGATTCCTAGTTCTTTTTGGGGGGAGATAAGTCCTAGCTCTACCAGGTACTCAAAGTTCAATACACTGTGGTCACTCATTCCCAAGGGCGCTTCCATCTTAACTTCCCTTATATCCCATTCATTTAGGGTAAATATCAAATCAAGCATTGCTGGTTCATCTTCTCCTCTCATTCTTGTTGGTTCTTTGGTGTGCTGGCTTAGAAAGTTTCTTGTTGCCACGTCCAGCAGCTTAGCTCTCCATGTTTCTGGTCCTCCATGCGGGTCTCTGTTCTTCCAATCTATCTTCCCATGGTTGAAGTCTCCCATAATTAGTAGTCCAGATCCATTCCTGCTAGCAACAGAAGCTGCTCTTTCTATTATGTTAATGGTGGCCATGTTGTTTCTATCATATTCCTGTCTAGGTCTTCTGTCATTTGGTGGTGGATTATATATGACTGCGACTATAATTTTTTTCCCTCCATTTGTTACAGTACCTGCTATGTAGTCACTGAAACCTTCACAGCCCTGAATATCCATCTCCTCAAAATCCCAGCCTTGTCTTACCAGCAGAGCTACACCACCCCCACCTCTTCCTTCCCTCTCTTTCCTCATAACATAATAGTCCTGTGGGAACACTTCATTTGTTATCGTTTTCGTGATCTTTGTTTCTGTGAGGGCTATTATATCTGGGTTTTCCTCTAGTACCAGTTCTCCAAGCTCATTTCCTTTATTTGTAATTCCATCTATGTTTGTGTACATCGCTTTGAGGCTCACTTTCTTCTGTCCCTTCTCAAATCGCCTCCTTGGTGAGTGTTCTGCTGGTGGGGGAGGCTGTTCCATGGGTGTGAGGACCTGTGAGGTGGATAACAGGGTCTCAGAGGATACTGGGATGAGGGGCGGGGGATCCAGTGATGGGGGAGGGACAGGGAGGGTATGGAGTGAAAGGGGAGGGAGGACGGGAAGGAAAGGGGGGGGGGAGGACTCGGGAGGAGGGGAGGGGTAGAAGGGTGGGGATTGGGTGTGGGGGGAGAGAGATTTTGCTGAACATTTGAGTGGGGGCAGGGAGGGTTTGGGGTAGGGGGGTTTTCTATGCAGTGGAGGGAGGCGGGGTTGTCCTCCCTTCTGGTGTTACTGGGTAGCTGGTTGTGGGTTCCCCCCTCGCCTCTGGGGGTGTTGGGTTGGGAGCTGTGACTTCCTGGTTTTCCCCTCTCGCCCTGCGCCTCTTCCTTGCTTCTGCCACCACGGCTCTCTCCTCCCTTGTCATGTCTCTCTGGAGGAATTCATTTTTTAATTTTCCCACGTTTTTCAGGTGTGTGTGTGTTTTTTTTTTTTTTTTTTTTTTTTTTTTTTTTTTTTTTTTTGTGTGTGTGTGTGTGTGTGTGTGTGTGCGTGTGTGTACTCACCTATTTGTACTCACCTATTTATGCTTGCAGGATCGAGCATTGACTCTTGGATCCTGCCTTTCCAACTATCGGTTGTTTACAGCAATGACTCCTGTCCCATTTCCCTATCATACCTAGTTTTAAAAGTATGAATAGTATTTGCTTCCACAACCTGTTCCCCAAGTGCATTCCATTTTCCACTACTCTCACGCTAAAAGAAAACTTCCTAACATCTCTGTGACTCATCTGAGTTTCCAGTTTCCACCCATGTCCCCTCGTTCTGTTATTATTACGTGTGAACATTTCATCTATTTCCACTTTGTCAATTCCCCTGAGTATTTTATATGTCCCTATCATATCTCCTCTCTCCCTTCTTTTCTCTAGTGTCGTAAGGTTCAGTTCCTTCAGCCGCTCTTCATATCCCATCCCTCGTAACTCTGGGACAAGCCTCGTCGCAAACCTCTGAACCTTCTCCAGTTACTTTGTGTTTCTTCAGGTGGGGCTCCATGATGGCGTGGCATACTCTAAGACGGGTCTCACGTAGGCAGTGTAAAGCGCCCTAAAAGCGTCCTCATTTAGGTTTCTGAATGAAGTTCTAATTTTCGCCAGTACAGAGTACGCTGCTGTCGTTATCCTATTTATATGTGCCTCAGGAGTTAGATTAGGTGTCACATCCACTCCCAGGTCTCTTTCTCGAATCGTTACAGGTAGGCTGTTCCCCTTCATTGTGTAGTGTCTCTTTGGTCTCCTGTCACCTGATCCCATTTCCATAACTTTACATTTACTGGTGTTAAAGTCCAGTAGCCATTTCCCTGACCATCTCTGCAAACTGTTTAAGTCCTCTTGGAGGAACCTACAATCCTCGTCTGTCACAACTCTTCTCATTAACACTTTCGCGCTTTAGATTAGAGATAACTTGTCACTGTTTTTTCTTACGATTCCGCATAACAGACTACTTTTCTCGTCCATCGAAAAAATATTTCTATAAATTCCATTTTTTAACCGAAATGGATGGGGATACTCTCAGATTGGCCTTAGCCTTGTGACTCAGCCTTATTGGCGTGGAACAGCGAGGAATGGCCAACAACAACAAGCATACCACATGTTCCCGACATAGATGCCAGCGCAGCTCCTCCTGCTGACGCGGCAGTTTCAACACCCGGGCCATCTGGTGCGAGGCGTCCTCTGTTCACCTCAACACCTCAAGCCCACTCATCAACCACAAATTCTGAAATGGACATTGAGGACATAGAACCACTTGATGTTTCTGATTTCATAGAAGATTCTACTACAAGTTTGGTGGTTCCTGTAGAAGGCAATATTCCTCCAGTGCATCCAAGAAATACAAGAATTATAGATTCAGAACAACGTCTCAACTACAAGTTGACGCATGAACTCGTGCACTTGGCTAAAAAAAAGATGCCGTGTTTGTTTCAAGTCTGGCAAAAGGAGGGACGTGATATATGGATGTAAAACTTGTGATGTGGCACTGTGCGCTGCGCCTTGCTACACAAGGTACCACCGAAGAAAGATATTTTGGGTGGAGAAAAAATAACCACCGGCAACAGCTTCACTCCACCTAAGAAACATCAGATGAGCAACTTCAGGATCAGAAGCCTGAAGATGGTGGAGTGAAGAAAAAATGCTCAACTGTTGATCTTCAATCAACATAGACAGGGTAAGTACACCTATTTGGAATTTTTTATCATCTATAAGAAGTTATATTATATACGTTTTGTAGAGAATTTATTTGCGAATTGTTTGGTACCAGAATGAATATTATATCACATAAACTTCTATGAGTAAAAAAAAAAAAACACAAAGTATGTTTGGGGGTGTGGCGGGTGTGGCTCTGGGTGTGGCGGCTGTATGGTAGTGGGTTCCCTTTAGCCGTTGATATATCCGACACGTGGGAAATATTTGTATGTGTTATGTATATGTCTGTGTAGGGAATTTTACTGCGATCACTGTCATACAAATTATAAAATGTTTCAACAAGTATAAACATGACAAACATCAAGAACGAAAACAATGCGTTCGTTTCTGCCGCGAACGCATACTGAGCGACGTGGTTCTATATTTGGCGCTTCTCTTACACATGCTTTGTACAAATGTTATACATTTCATCTTATAGAAAATTTTATTGCGAACACATTGGCATAAAAAAGAAATACGTACATAGAAAAGTAGGGTCAGGAAACGTATAAATGTATAAACTTTCCAAGTATGATTTCCCCCCTGTGTTTTCGCCAGTGCGCTCGCGGCTAACTACTCTCCACTTCACACACTCTTGCAAGTGGGCAATTACCTATATTAAACATTCATATGCATATGTCCGTGTAGAGAATTTTATTGCGATTCCAATGATACCAAAATTAGCGATGTAGGACAACTGTAGGCTTTGCAACCATTAAGAGAGTGGAAACATTTTGTTGCTGTTTGGCGCTCTCGGCGAGTGATCTGCATAGTTTTTTATTTGGTGTTGATACTCCTAATGCTTGGGCGGCATTTTATAGGTATGCTCTTATAGACAATTTCATTGCGAACACAGTGATACCAAATTTAAATACGTGCGCCTTCAATTATTGTCAGGACAGTCAAAAGAGTGTACACTTTTTCGGTCTTACCGCGTAGGCGCGCGAAGTGCCGAAAGCATCTGGGGTATTGATTTTTTTTGAGCGCCGAGAGCGCGAAAGTGTTAATTTTGTGTCATCCGCAAACATTGACATGTATGATTCCACTCCTGTAAACATATCATTTACGTAAATTAAAAAGAGGATTGGTCCCAGCACCGATCCTTGAGGTACTCCACTTGTTACTGTTCGCCAGTCCGACTTCTCGCCGCTTACCATTACCCTCTGGCTCCTTTCCTGTTAGGTAGTTCTTCACCCATACTAGGGCCTTTCCGCTTACTCCTGCCTGCCTCTGAAGTTTGTATAGCAGTCTCATGTGCGGTACTGTATCAAAGGCCTTTTGGCAGTCAAGAAATATGCAGTTGCCTAGCCTTCTCTGTCCTGCTTTATCCTTGTTACTTTAACATGGAATTCTAAAAGGTTTGTTAGGCATGATTTTCCTGTCCAGAACCCATGTTGGTGCTTGTTTACAAACCTAATGCTCTCCAGGTGTTCAACAAGTCTTTGCCTAATTATTCTTTCAAGTATTTTGCAGGGGATGCTTGTCAGTGATACGGGTCTGTAGTTAAGTGCCTCCTCCCTATCACCTTTTTTGAAAATCGGTACGACCTTTGCCTCCTTCCAGCAACTGGGCAATTCTCCCGACATAAGTGACTCATTAAAGATTATTGCCAGAGGCACGCTGAGAGCCTGCGCTGCCTCTTTAAGTATCCACGGTGATACTTTGTCTGGGGCAACAGCTTTATTTGCATCCAGTGTTGTCAACTGTTTCATTACCTCCTCTGCTGTCACCTCTATATCTGATAGTCTTTCATCTTGGGTAATCGCTTCTAACAATGGGAGCTGCTCAGGCTCGGTTGTGAACACTCCATGGGATTTTGCATTCAGTACCTCGCAGATTTCCTTGTCGCTTTCTGTATATGCCCCTTCTGTTTTCCTCAGTCTTGTCACTTGGTCATTTACCGACATCTTCCTTCTTATATGGCTATGTAGTAATTTAGGTTGCTTTTTCGCTTTGACTGCAATATCATTCTCATAATAATTTCCGACACTCGTCTTATGTTAATGTAATCATTCCTAGCTCTGTTACATCTAATCCTGTGTGTGTGTGTGTGTGTGTGTGTGTGTGTGTGTGTGTGTGTGTGTGTGTGTGTGTGTGTGTGTGTGTGTGTGTGTGTGTATGTGTGTGTGTGTGTTAAGGCTTGAATGGTTGGCAAATTCTATTTGTTCAACAGAATACATGACGGTATACATCGCTCATGAATGTACATTCTTAAGATGTCTGATCTCTAAATGCAGTAAATATAATACTTAAGAAATTATCCTTATATCACAATTTTATTACAATATTTGTAGTAAGAAAATTTTTAAATTAAATTTATTTAAAAGTTTTTAAAATTATGATTTTTTTTCTATTTCATCCTCGGTTAAGACTTGCGTGACAAGGGGGCATTGCCATTCCTTCACACTGCGGCCAGATGGAGCGCCAGTCCTCTTCACATGATAAGTCTGCTGATGGACCACAGTGATGAGATTAACACTGTTGACCACGAAGGTTAGTGTTCCAGTAATGTTCATATTATCTCTAAATTGTGGGTTCAGCAGGAGACCCCCAAACATCTCTTTAATTAATTCACTGACAAAGTTAACGCTAATGCTATTGGCTATTATAAGTGGATGTAGCTCGATCATTTTGGTCAATTTGTCTTGATCATTTGTTATAATTGATCCTAGTTACCTGTTTTTCTTGTGGCACTTTGCCGAGGAGATAGTTTGACAATTAATGGATGTTCGGGGCAAACTTGAGATTAATATATTGGAAAGAAAATATATAAATTTGGCAAAACGTGGCCAATATTGATTGAATATTGACCTATATGTGGGGAAAATCTTCCAACATATAGTTTACTATAATCATAAATTAATTAATAAATCTAGATAAATATTTGACATAAGGGGACTGTATCAATTGAATATAATTTGTTAGATTATTCCACTTCCACACTTTTTGGGGGGTAGATCTAAAACTGCTAGATCTAGCTAATAAACATTATACTGCATAATTTCAATAATAAAATTTATCAGGAAAAAAGGGTTATGGTGTTAGTAAACTAACTACAATATCATAACAAAGTAATGATCAACACAGCTGTCAAGTAGATAATGAAAAGTGCATCTACCAGTCTTCCTATATCAGTACAATCCTGTCTCAATGTAAAGGTGTCTTGGACATATGGTTCTCCAGTCAAGATGATCCGCTCTCGTCACCTTTATTCCACGCTGTGAAAGGCATAAAATGTAATTTCTATTGAACTACAGTTACATAAACTAATATCCATTGAAGGAATTAACCGCTTCACGGAATTATACTTACTAGGTTTATTTAATAATCCTACGTCCTAACGATTGGATAATCTATCACTGTAATTATGGCCATAAAGAATGATAAGATTGCTCATCCAACCGCACGTGGTGTCCTCGATGCTAAGTGAAGCAGGCAGCAACGTCTGGGACTCGTTAATGCACGGATGATCCCTATATTTTGCGATGCTAAATGGCGAGTTTCTCGGAACACCAGCAGAGGTGACGCGCGCATTCCTTAGCTTCCTATCTGTGAATAATCTCGACATACAAATCACGATATTTTACTCTGTCTAACTATCTAATAAGACATTACCGACGTTATTTTACGTCGTAATAATGCACTCCAGGTATAAAGAGACAGTTTTCCGCTGTTTATATTATTGAACCAAAGTGTCGTTATATGAACAACACATATGCATAGGTAATATTCAGTTCGTGACTTTATCCTGCCAGAATCAGCTGATGGCGGCTGTGGAAAATTCTACCTAGAAAAAGGAGGTATAATTTGTTTTAATGAATGAAATAAATTTCCAGTTAAATTACCTAGTAAATTAAACAAAGATTAGACTGGGTTTAATTCGATTTATAAAAATAGTTTGTTCTCATAGGAACTGGGTGGCTGATGCAATCGCAGCCATGAATAATAGAAAGAATTTGGCGGCACTATGCTTCTTGTTAGTAATGTTAGTCAATTTAATTTCCTAGCACAATAAATTTATCTCATCGTACTAGGGGCTAGTATTTGGGGTGTGAGAAATGTCGGACAATATAAGCATGGGAGTAAACCATCTGTTAAGTGGAGGTAACAAGTATCAACCAGTTGAGCAAGAGCTTGGGAGCCGCTAATAAGCTTCATGTGATTGTAAATCTTTGCATTTGAAAAGTTGTGGTCGCGTCAACACAGGTTTGGTAGCATGTGAAGAATGCTGTGCTAATAACAATTAATGAATAAAGTATTCTGCACTAAACAGTAATACGAAAATATAAATTTATAGGTAAAATTTTTATTTTACCTTACGTTTGTTAGGTAAAACGTGAGGTGTTAAGATAGTGATTACCTGTGGCAGTCATGTTCACTAACTCACATTGCTATTTAAATCGAGGCAGACACCTCTATGTCCAGTGCCAAATAAATTGAGTTATCCTCAGCAGAAGCGGTGAGCTTTACTTAGGTCAAGCTGCCGCGCTGTTGCCGCGGCTGCCCTGATGACTTCATTCCTCCAACAGCTGATTTGTGACATCGGCCATGTTCTTAGTCTCCTGTCTCTCACTAATAATAACCTTGACGTCGCACTCACTCACTAAGGCTCCTCTGCAATGAAGTCTTCAAGTACTCTCGTTTCTATCATAGTAGTAAGAGCTGTATCCTCAGGCTGCTCCACTACCGCCAAATGTGTTGTATTCTCATAAGAGTACGTTGCCCCGCGGGACCTCCACCTTCCTCCGTAGTCTCTGAATTGTATAGCCTGCACTGTTAAACTATGCCAACATGTCCACTGTCTCCACTGGTTGTGTCAACATTTATCATATATAGTGTCACTGGAGATTAACGTGATTTCGGATTGTCTGATAAAATAATCGCAGCAATCACTGGTCTGGCTCTCGTGCTAAAAGGGTATTTGGCACTACACTTACCCGTCGTCCTGTTGAATGCTATAAATCTCTTCTTACCTTCATTTCCTTCTGTACAGCAACATATATGGCCACGACCCACTGGTTTATGGGTTGCGTCGGGACTGCCTCAAATACTTGACGGACGATCCTCACTCTTCGCGTTATACACAAACATCTAAAGGGGATGTAATCACATCCCTATTCTGACCAAGGGTGCCCTCTTGAGTTCCACTAACGACAGTCGCTCCACCTTATCACTTTTTGCTTTTCCACCCTGTCAAAAATGTTGTCAGCCTCTCCTGTTATGGTCAAAGTACTCTTAATGCTCCCTCTGGTAATGTTCAACTTCCCACACTATCACAAAACTGGCGATCTTCTCCTGGAGTGCTGGCGCCTACGTCTGCCCTTGTCCTCAGCTGTGAGACCAGTGATTCAATTCGCAAATCTGTTGTCCCGTCTTGGTGCTCGCTGATGACGTCACTGCATCACTATTGCTGATTGGCTGCTACTAGCTGCTTTACCCACTTTTGCCTCTCAGTGTATAGCGACTAAGTCGGTGCCACAGCACTCGACGAAATCTCGTCCTCTTCCTCTGATCCTCGGTGCTATTTTGTGTGGCCATTCACCCGTTGCCAGTACTTTAAAACTACATTTACCTCACAGGTGTGACTTGTGCACTTTTATTATAATTTTAAACTTTCTTTGCGCCGTCTAGTAGTTCATTCGGTGGGAATAAATCACTCTTGATGAATGTAAGGCCTTAATTTAGACGGTGATCATAATACAATATTTTCATAGTGGAAATATTTAGTCACAGTGGAACTGTGACTAAATATGACTAGTGTTTAATCTACCATACGGATAAATAGCTTATTCTCCTGTTTAGACAGTATTTATAGTAATGATGAGGACCATCATTCATATATTGAGGTAATGGACAATAAGAAAGCTGAATTTGCATACTTAATATGGGCAAACAGGGTAAATTTTGTATGTATGTTGATAACAAAACTTAAAGCCGAGTTTTCCTTAATTTATAAATTTTCATTTCTTCTATGAAATGATTAAAGCTTTCCATAACATTATATGTGATTTTGAGTTTTCTTAATTTGAGTTCAAATAACATAGAAATATGACAAAACCTAACCTACCTAACCTAACCTGAATTAGCATAACTAAGTCAGTAATTCATGCTCTTAATAATATAATATTAACACTCTAGTCACTGAGAAACAAACTGTAATTAATCATCAACTATCACTTAAACTGATAAAATAACAATGTAATCACATATCACTGAGTCACCATAATAACGAGTACTCACCCAAAAAACTTTTGTGTCATTAAGTCACAGTCACTCACACAGGCCACTTGGACACCGTTACTGGACTAGATGGTTACAATCTTAAACTGACTAGTGTATAATCTACCACACTTGAGTGGTGTGACATGCTTGAAGTGTCATGTCTGCCCCTCACTTTCTCAGCGGATCCACACACACACAGAGCTCGTTGCGAGTGTTACTCTGTTTAATCTGAGAATGGATGATTGTTGTTAATTACTAAAACATGTACGAACCATGAAAGAATCAGGATCTTGTAAGGGTTAAGGGAATGATGTTCTCAAACTTCCTCAAACTCTATCTCTCTCTCTTTTTGACATAATGTACATGATAAATGCTCCAAATTTTCCTAATGGATCAACGTCTCATATGGATCTCTAATGGATCAACGTCTCATATATATATATATATATATATATATATATATATATATATATATATATATATATATATATATATATATATATATATATATATATATATATATATATATATATGTCGTACCTAGTAGCCAGAACGCACTTCTCAGCCTACTATGCAAAGCCCGATTTGCCTAATAAGCCAAGTTTTCCTGAATTAATATATTTTCTCTAATTTTTTTCTTATGAAATGATAAAGCTACCCATTTCATTATGTATGAGGTTAATTTTTTTTATTGGAGTTAAAATTAACGTAGATATATGACCGAACCTAACCAACCCTACCTAACCTAACCTAACCTATCTTTAAAGGTTAGGTTAGGTTAGGTAGCCGAAAAAGTTAGGTTAGGTTAGGTTAGGTAGGTTAGGTAGTCGAAAAAACATTAATTCATGAAAACTTGGCTTATTAGGCAAATCGGGCCTTGCATAGTAGGCTGAGAAGTGCGTTCTGGCTACTAGGTACGACATATATATATATATATATATATATATATATATATATATATATATATATATATATATATATATATATATATATATATATATATATATGTCGTACTTTGTAACCAGAACACACTTTTTGGCCTACTATGCAAGGTCCAATTTGCCTAATAAGCCAAGTTTTCCTGAATTAATATATTTTCTCTATTTTTTTCTTATGAAATGGTAAAGCTACCCATTTCATTATGTATGAGGTCAATTTTTTTTTATTGGAGTTAAAATTAACGTTGATATATGACCGAACCTAACCAACCCTACCTACCTAACCTAACCTAACCTATCTTTATAGGTTAGGTTAGGTTAGGTAGTCGAAAAAGTTAGGTTAGTTTAGGTTAGGTAGGTTAGATAGTCGAAAACCAATTAATTCATGAAAACTTGGCTTATTAGGCAAATCGGGCCTTGCATAGTAGGCAGGGAAAGCGTTCTGGCTACTAGGTACGATATATATATATATATATATATATATATATATATATATGTCGTACCTAGTAGCCAGAACGCCCTTCTCAGCCTACTATTCAAGGCCCGATTTGCCTAATAAGCCAAGTTTTCATGAATTAATTGTTTTTCGACTACCTAACCTACCTCACCTAACCTAACTTTTTTGGCTACCTAACCTAACCTAACCTATAAAGATAGGTTAGGTTAGGTTAGGTAGGGTTGGTTAGGTTCGGTCATATATCTACCTTAATTTTAACTCCAATAAAAAAAAATTGACCTCATACATAGAGAAAAGGGTTGCTTTATCATTTCATAAGAAAAAAATTATAGTAAATATATTAATTCAGGAAAACTTGGCTTATTAGGCAAATCGGGCCTTGAATAGTAGGCTGAAAAGTGAGTTCTGGCTATTAGGTACGACATATATATATATATATATATATATATATATATATATATATATATATATATATATATATGTCGTACCTAGTAGCCAGAACTCACTTCTCAGCCTACTATTCAAGGCCCGATTTGCCTAATAAGCCAAGTTTTCCTGAATTAATATATTTACTATAATTTTTTTCTTATGAAATGATAAAGCTACCCTTTTCACTATGTATGAGGTCAATTTTTTTTTATTGGAGTTAAAATTAACGTAGATATATGACCGAACCTAACCAACCCTACCTAACCTAACCTAACCTATATATATAGGTAAGGTTAGGTTAGGTAGCCAAAAAAAGCTAGGTTAGGTTAGGTAGGTTAGGTAGACGAAAAAACATTAATTCATGAAAACTTGGCTTATTAGGCAAATCGGGCTTTGCATAGTAGGCTGAGAAGTGAGTTCTGGCTACTAGGTACGACATATATATATATATATATATATATATATATATATATATATATATATATATATATATATATATATATATATATATATATATATATATGTCGTACCTAATAGCCAGAACGCACTTCTATGCCTACTATTCAAGGCCCGATTTGCCTAATAAGCCAAGTTTTCATGAATTAATTGTTTTTCGACAACCTAACCTACCTAACCTAACCTAACCTACCTTTTTCGGCTACCTAACCTAACCTTACCTATAAAGATAGGTTAGGTTAGGTTAGGTAGGGTTGGTTAGGTTCGGTCATATATCTACGTTATTTTTAACTCCAATAAAAAAAAATTGACCTCATACATAATGAAATGGGTAGCTTTATCATTTCATAAGAAAAAAATTAGAGAAAATATATTAATTCATGAAAACTTGGCTTATTAGGCAAATCGGGCCTTGAATAGTAGGCATAGAAGTGCGTTCTGGCTATTAGGTACGACATATATATATATATATATATATATATGTCGTACCTAATAGCCAGAACGCACTTCTCAGCCTACTATTCAAGGCCCGATTTGCCTAATAAGCCAAGTTTTCATGAATTAATGTTTTTTCGTCTACCTAACCAACCTAACCTAACCTAACCTAGCTTTTTTTGGCTACCTAACCTAACCTTACCTATAAATATAGGTTAGGTTAGGTTAGGTAGGGTTGGTTAGGTTCGGTCATATATCTACGTTACTTTTAACTCCAATAAAAAAAAATTGACCTCATACATAGAGAAAAGGGTTGCTTTATCATGTCATAAGAAAAAAATTATAGTAAATATATTAATTCAGGAAAACTTGGCTTATTAGGCAAATCGGGCCTTGAATAGTAGGCTGAGAAGTGAGTTCTGGCTACTAGGTACGACATATATATATATATATATATATATATATATATATATATATATATATATATATATATATATATATATATATATATATATGTGTGTGTGTGTGTGTATATCACGAAAATAAACACGTGATTAAAAATGTGACAATGTCAGACCACGGAGGAAAATGAAACAGGAATTTCCTTAAGTACTTTCGTATTTTAATACATCTTCAGAAGGAGTGATTTTACAGATCGAGTGATGGGTATAAATAGGCAGGAGATAATGGTGGAGTGAGGTGAGATACGATACGTGGACACTGCAGACGGCCCATTATCCCATCTGATGCAGCCAATTGGCTCATCTGACTCGGCTCAATGGCCCATCTGATGCAGCAACCACACACAGGCACAACACATAGATAATTATAGCATAAAATAGTAAATATATACAATGAATTAGTGAGACAAATGTGTTACAATGATCCTACTTAAATCGCCCTTTAACTGATCTAATAAAAATGGATCTAAGTTATATAGACCACTGCTAATATTCAAATTACTTTCTTTTGTGATCTGTATCAAAGCGGATTCAATTATGTTTCTGTTATAAGTGCTTTTACAATTTGTTATTGAAGAAGCACTCTCCCAATCAATTTGGTGAGCATCTTCTGACAAATGAACAAACAAAGCATTAGACAATTGGCCCTGTCTTACAGAATATTTATGTTGCGATATTCTACATTTCAAATCTTTAGATCCACCATTCTCTCCTGCCTATTTATACCCATCCCTCGATCTGTAAAATCACTCCTGAAGATGTATTAATATACGAAAGTACTTAAGGAAATTCCTGTTTCATTTTCCTCCGTGGTCTGACATTGTCATATATATATATATATATATATATATATATATATATATATATATATATATATATATATATATATATATATATATATATATATATATATGTCGTACCTAGTAGCCAGAACGCACTTCTCAGCCTACTATGCAAGGCCCGATTTGCCTAATAAGCCAAGTTTTCATGAATTAATATATTTTCTCTACATTTTTTCTTATGAAATGATAAAGCTACTCATTTCATTATGTATGAGGTCAATGTTTTTTCATTGGAGTTAAAATTAACGTAGATATATGACCGAACCTAACCAACCCTACCTAACCTAACCTAACCTATCTTTATAGGTTAGGTTGGGTTATGTAGCCGAAAAAGTTAGGTTAGGTTAGGTTAGGTAGGTTAGGTAGTCGAAAAACAATTAATTCATGAAAACTTGGCTTATTAGGCAAATCGGGCCTTGCATAGTAGGCTGAGAAGTGCGTTCTTGCTACTAGGTACGGCATATATATATATATGCAAACAAGCCTGAATGGTCCCCAGGACTATATACAACTGAAAACTCACACCCCAGAAGTGACTCGAACCCATACAGCCAGGAGCAACGCAACTGATATGTACAGGGACGCCTTAATCCGCTTGACCATCACGACCGGACATAAGGAAGTGATAGCCGAAGCTATTTGAACCACTTACCCGCCGGCACTCGGATGGTGATCTTGGGCATAGCATTTTATCAAATCACCTCATTCTTTGGGGCACACGTGAGGAACACAAATGCAAACAAGCCTGAATGGTCCCCAGGACTATATACAACTGAAAACTCACACCCCAGAAGTGACTCGAACCCATACTGCCAGGAGCAGTATGGGTTCGAGTCACTTCTTTATATATATATATATATATATATATATATATATATATATATATACATATATATATATATATATATATATATATATATATATATATATATATATATATATATATATATATATATATATATATTGTCACGTGGAGGTGGTTGTGGGCCGGGGCTCTGCTAACACTCGGCTGCTAGGGGCTCAAAAGGCCCAAATACTCAGCCCCTCCGACTCCCGGGATTCACCGGAGACTCCTTGGTCACACAGGAGAGGACCAACAATGCCCACCTCCGCAGGTCTTTGCTTCCACCACAAAAGGGGGTGCCATTGATTCACCCTGGAAGCCCTTCAGTCAAACACGGGGAAACTGCTGTTAACAGTTCCGGCCTAGACCCGTGGAGGAGTGAAGGAAGACTCAGGCTTACCTTATAACAATACCCTCCCTGAGTCTTGCCTGCCAGACAAAAAGGTTGCAGGAACTCCTTTCCTGCCTGTCTTCTCTATCTTCTCCTTAACAAGGTCGCCAGCTGGGTTATTATATCTGCACCCCAGCAATGCAGTTCAGTGGGTGTATTATATATTGTTTGTAGCCAGAAGATTGCTACTCCCATAGATCTGCTACTAGACTGTTGGCCCAGGGTACTCTCCCAGGAAGGTCTGTGTGGCTTTACCTCTCTAGCCACTACGTTAATAGTTGCCACCATTCAGGCACTGATACTGATCGGATGGCTAAGGGTACACTTTTATGTAAGTCTGTGCTGTCTTCACCACTCTCCAGGCAATAGGAAGTGCTATAGAGAACGTAGTGTTCCCTAGGTGGTACTATGACAACCTTCGTGTATGCTCATAGAGAAATATCATAAATGGAGGCACACTTAAACACAGTGATAAAATGTGCGAATTTACTGATGCAAATTACATGAACACACACACAATCACAAGTAATACATGAATATGGAAATATGGATACTAAGTCTGGAGATCGTCAGCCTCTTCTTCCACGACCTCCAACACTCCTTCAACTGGGCAGAAAGACAGGAGTCCCACACTCTCACAGGAGGGCCTCTTCACCACGTCGGCGCCTCTTCTTCACTGTCCTGCCATCAATACACACTGTCCCCTCTGACAGTCCTGGACACAAGCTGCCTTGCAGCCTATTCTACTACTAAAGTATTAACGTCCTGTTGCCACATACATAAGCAAATATTGTGGCCTAACTAGCCTACTCACACAAGGGGTAATGGGAGGGAAAATGATCTACCTTACATTCCTGGCTCACGACGCCTGTCCCTCGATGGTGTGAGGTTCCCACGCTTCCTTGGGTCGATCCTTGACGATCCAGGACGTTCCACAGGTCCTCAGGTGTCGTGGAGCCTTCGCGTCGTCGCCGTTCCAATCCCTGAGATTCAGCTGCCCCAATCCTGGTTCATCGATGGGCGCTGAGCTAATCACTATTTTTCCCACACTCGCCCCTTCCACAAGGCATTGCTCCTTGTCCTAGGCACGGTGTCGTCCTTCCAAGACCCTCAGTGGATGTGACCCGGTCACAGCTAGGCTTGCTCGCCACACCTTTTCTGACCCTCAACGTCCAGCGTCGCCGCCGAATATTTTCCAAGTTTGGCCCTCTTTCGCTCAATAATCTTGGTTCCTTTTGCTTCCCAGAAGCGCGGGGTCTCCAATATATCCGATGGGCTGCAATAGCCAGCACTAATCCACTAAGAAAGGCTTGTAGAGCCTCTAATCCTGGAGAGCAGACCGAGGTGCGTCCTATCGCTTCCAAGGTCGGGTCACTTATGACGTTGGCGCCGCCCGGGGCACTCGGTGACGTCATGGCGGGCCCTGATTTGTCGCCCGCGACCTAAGTCAGCCAATCCGCGATCGGCTAGTGTCCCTTCCAAAAGGTCATATCTGCCTTAGGGAATACTCTTTCATTTTATAACAGGGAGCCAATTTCCCTTTATTTACACCTTATAATGTAACTTCCTTCCTTTAACTGGCAGCCAGT
Organism: Procambarus clarkii; assembly: GCF_040958095.1. Lineage (NCBI taxonomy): Eukaryota > Metazoa > Arthropoda > Malacostraca > Decapoda > Cambaridae > Procambarus > Procambarus clarkii. Next base: position 43,578,875 of record NC_091158.1, on the reverse strand, counting down.
CTGGTCGCCACATATATCGTAAGACTCCCTGAACCTCAGAGAATCAGTAGGGAGAGCTGATATGACTCTTTAAGCCGGCAAACGAAAGAAATAGGAGAGGGCACCGTAACAATATATATATATATATATATATATATATATATATATATATATATATATATATATATATATATATATATATATATATATATATATATATATATTTATGATCGATGTTCCCTTCGGGAATCTTAATTTTAAGATGAATAGGAAAACCAGGGATATACTGAACATCTTGTTTCAGATTCTTTACTTTAAAATGCATAACGTTTCGAATACTTCTCGTATTCATTATCAGATCTAAAAGAAAAAACAGAAATCACAATCAAATAACTGGTAAACAAACAACTCATACTGAATATAATTGCCTATCAAAGAAAGGAAAATGCTTAAAAAAACAAAACACTTAAGCGCACTTAAAGTGATCAATACAAATAAAACTTATTAACTGTCACATGTATTAAAGCTAATTTAAAAATCCATCAAACTACAAGATGAACTTTATAACTATTAAAACAAACCATTCTATCAAACTTACGTGAAGTGATCAGAAGTGAATCTTGATACCTAACACAGATACTAAACACTATAACAAATATTTATATAATGACTACAAATCTACAAAAAATGTATGTAAAATACAAACAGAATAAACGACAATTATAAAGTACTAACCAAAATCTTATAAAAACTCAAAAATTAAATAAAATTAAATACCAAAAAATTTATTATATGTCCTAAATAAAAGATTATATTAATGTACAATATCAAGACTTGAAATCAGTAAGAAAGGGCAAAGACATGGTAAACTAAACAAAATTATAATAAAATTAAACTACCAAAATGAACTATAAATCAAATTACAGGGCCAACTGTGCACTATACAGTGTACAATTGAACAGCTGAAAGGTTGCTATTTAACAGAGGCCGCAGCTCCTTTATATATAAGGATTCCATTACTCTCAAATCTGACTGGCCATTCATACAAGTGTCCAGAATTTTAAAATCAGATTCCAGCAGAGAATGATCAAACTCATAACAATGGTTTCTAATCTCCGAAAATGCTGGTTTAGACAATGGTAATCCAGTCCTAAAAGATAATCCCCGGTGCTCAAGTATCCTAATCTTAAAGTTCCGAATGGAACTCCCGATATATCCAGCATTACAGCTGGAACAATTATACATATATACGACATTTGAGCACAAGGGGGTAGGCACTTTATCTTTAAATTTAAAATAAGAGCCTATGGTATTTGTGTTGACAAAAATAAATCTAAAGTCTACTTGTGGATAACACTGCTGCAACAGTCTCCTCAAACGACTCCTTATAGAAAAGCTAATACTGCCATAAAATGGTAATTTAATATATTTAAGATCCCTTTAAACTGTAGTAATCCTACATGATGGGTGAAACTTCTTATTTAAGAAATTCCTTATAAAGGTATAAACCATATGCAAAGGATAACCATTATTTGAAAAAAATTTCACATGAAAATTAATTTCTTGATCAAAGTTATTACAATTAGAACATAAAACAAAGGCCCTATTCAGTAGAGTGTTAATTGCATTTTTCTTAAAAATATCAGGAACAAAAGAATTAAAATTTAAACCTAAACCAGTAAAGGTTAGTTTCCTAAAAACATTAGTGTTGAACCCATTAAGGTTATTCACTTTTACATCAAGAAACGACAATGAATTATCAACTTCACACTCTGCAGTAAACCGTATATTACTATGTTGTGCATTAAGATACTCTCTAAATTTCTCAATATGACATTGGTCCCTAAACAACAAAAAAGTGTCATCTACATATCTCCTGTACAAGACTGGTTTAAAGGCCGAAGGACAATTATCAAGCCAATTTATTTCATGAAAACTCAAAAAAGCATTAGCCAGTGCAGGACCTAAAGGAGACCCTATTGCTACTCCATCAATTTGTTTATAATAAATATTATTAAACATAAAGATGGAGTCTTTAACTGCTATTTCTAACAGCCGTCTGAATATTTTACTACAAAATCCAGACACTAAGTTAGTGTCAGCAAATAATTGACTTACACAGATATCAATGGTTTCCAACAGAGGAATATTAGTAAAAAGTGATTCAACATCGAAACTGGCCATTATAGTTGGGAACTCAAAATTTAAAGAGGAAAGTTCTTTTACAAAATCCTGAGAATTTCTCACAGTAAATTCTTTCTCAATGGTTCTAATAATGGAACCAGAAACTTAGCTAGTATATAATTAAAAGTGCCAATCGCTGATAAAATAGGACGAATCGGTATACCTGTTTTATGAACTTTAGGTAACCCATATAAGATGTCTGGCTTAGAGCCAGTAGCAAGTAATTTAGTATAATCAGAAAGAGAGTCTTTCAGACTTCTTAAAACTCTATTCAGTTTATCCTCACATTTCAAAATATACGAGAAAGGGTCTATATCAACCAACGTAAATTTAGAGGGGTCTTCTAACAACCTTTCCACCTTATACACATACTCTAACTTGTCCAAAACCACTATACCCATACCTTTATCTGGCCTAGTAATGCAAATACTACTATCATTCTTTAAGCCATTAATACACTCCAATTTCCTTTTGTAAAAAGGAGGGAATGTAGATTTATATTTACCAAAGTCATTAAAGATTTCATGTGATAAGGAGGAAACAGTACTGATGATATTGGTCCAACTATAATTTGGACCCGTGTTTAGGGTACAAATTATAAATGATTTGCATAACCGCTCAAAACCCAAAAAATGATTAACAAATTTAGGTTTTTTACACCTCAACCCGAAGTCTAACCCCAGAGAGAGAAGTTCTTTCTCAATGGGAGACAGAACTCTCTTTGAAACATTGAAAACCACCTTATCAGGGTCCACCAAATTAAATGAAGGTATACCCAAGTTACGCAATTTCTTCCCGTGAATAAGTCTACATTTTTCAACCCTATTATCATTATAATTTTCATATTTACATTTTAAGGATGCAAAATCAACCCAGGAAACCAAGATCTTGAATTTCTCCAAATTCACGTGCAATTCACTTTTCAACTTATTTACCCGCTTCTGCTTTTCAGAAATTTCAAAGTCCAACAATCTTAATAACCAAGAATTATATTAACTTGTTAACGCAAATTTGTCGGAATACACTTTAAACCTGAGGAATCTTGGGACCAAACGATGCGCCTTACAGGTTTGTAGAAATTCCAAATCCAAGTGAGCCTTCTTAACTGCGAAATCCACTTTTTCTATTCTTCTGTATAACGTAACTATAGGTCTTCCGTATCGTTTTAATAAAATATTTATGATCGATGTTCCCTTCGGGAATCTTAATTTAAAGATGAATAAGAAAACCAGGGATATACTGAACATCTTGTTTCAGATTCTTTACTTTAAAATGCATAACGTTTCGAATACTTCTCGTATTCATCATCAGATCTAAAAGAAAAACCAGAAATCACAATCAAATAACTGGTAAACAAAGAACTCATACTGAATATAATTGCCTATCAAAGAAAGGAAAATGCTTAAAAAAACAAAACACTTAAGCGCACTTAAAGTGATCAATATAAATAAAACTTATTAACTGTCACATATATTAAAGCTAATTTAAAAATCCATTAAGCTACAAGATGAAATTTATAACTACTAAAACAAACCATTCTATTAAACTTAGGTGAAGTGATCAGAAGTGAAACTTGATACCCAACACATAGATACTAAACACTATAACAAATATTTATATAATGACTACAAATCTACAAAAAATGTATTTAAATACAAACAGAATAAACGACAATTATAAAGTACTAACCAAAATCTTATAAAAAACTCAAAAATTAAATAAAATTAAATACCAAAAAATGTATTATATATCCTAAATAAATGATTATATTAATGTACAATGTCACTGCACTATACAGTGTACAATTGAACAGCTGAAAGGTTGTTACTTAACAGAGGCCGCAGCTCCTTTATATATAAGGATTGCATTACTCTCAAATCTGACTGGCCATTCATACAAGTGTCCAAAATTTTAAAATCAGATTCCAGCAGAGAATGATCAAACTCATAACAATGGTTTCTAATCTCCGAAAATGCTGGTTTAGACAATGGTAATCCAGTCCTAAAAGATCACTAAAAGATTTGAGAGTAATGGAATCCTTATATATAAAGGAGCTGCGGCCTCTGTTAAATAGCAACCTTTTAGCTGTTCAATTGTACACTGTATAGTGCACAGTAGGCCCTGTAATTTAATTTATAGTTCATTTTGGTAGTTTAATTTTATTATAATTTTGTTTAGTTTACCATGTCTTTGCCCTTTCTTACTGATTTCAAGTCTTGACATTGTACATTAATATAATCTTTTATTTAGGATATATAATACATTTTTTGGTATTTAATTTTATTTAATTTTTGAGTTTTTTATAAGATTTTGGTTAGTACTTTATAATTGTCGTTTATTCTGTTTGTATTTAAATACATTTTTTGTAGATTTGTAGTCATTATATAAATATTTGTTATAGTGTTTAGTATCTATGTATTGGGTATCAAGTTTCACTTCTGAGCACTTCACGTAAGTTTAATAGAATGGTTTGTTTTAGTAGTTATAAATTTCATCTTGTAGTTTAATGGATTATTAAATTAGCTTTAATATATGTGACAGTTAATAAGTTTTATTTGTATTGATCACTTTAAGTGCGCTTAAGTGTTTTTTTTTTTAAGCATTTTCCTTTCTTTGATTGGCAATTATATTCAGTATGAGTTCTTTGTTTACCAGTTATTTGATTGTGATTTCTGTTTTTTCTTTTAGATCTGATGATGAATACGAGAAGTATTCGAAACGTTATGCATTTTAAAGTAAAGAATCTGAAACAAGATGTTCAGTATATCCCTGGTTTCCTATTCATCTTAAAATATATATATATATATATATATATATATATATATATATATAATATATATATATATATATATATATATATATATATAATAATATTATATACATAAATAATTCATGAAAACTTGGCTTATTAGGCAAATCGGGTCTTGCATAGTAGGCTGAGAAGTGCGTTTTGGCTACTAGGTACGACATATATATATATATATATATATATATATATATATATATATATATATATATATATATATATATATATATATACTATTAAATATGACCGAAAAATTAAGATTAATAATTCTAACACGAATTTTTTCAATCTTTCGTACATTTCTTTTCACTGTTGGAGGTAAATCAAAAATCAATTCTCCAAAATTCATTTTTATTTCTAGTCTGACGCGACACGAGCGCGTTTCGTAAAACTTATTACATTTTCAAAGACTTTAGTTCACAAAAACACAACTGAATAGAACTTACGCATCTCCGATTTTATATCTACATTTGAGTGAGGTGGAAGGGGTGATGTGGCATTAACACAAGACAGAACAAGATGTGGCATTAATAGGGTATTAATTTCATCAACACAAGACAGAACAAGAGTATTAATAGGGTATTAATTTCATCAACACAAGACAGAACACGAAACAATGGATACTGAATAGAAGTGTTTGTAGAAAGCCTATTGGTCCATATTTCTTGATGCTTCTATATTGGAGCGGAGTCGTGAGGTGGGTAGAATATAGTTGTGCAATAATTGGCTGGTGTTGACTTCTTGATGTGTAGTGCCTTGCATACGTCAAGCCGCCTGCTATCACTGTATCTATCGATGATTTCTGTGTTGTTTACTAGGATTTCTCAGGCGATGGTTTGGTTGTGGGAAGAGATTATATGTTCCTTAATGAAGCCCTGTTGCTTATGCATCGTTAAACGCCTAGAAAGAGATGTTGTTGTCTTGCCTATATACTGGGTTTTTTTGAGCTTACAGTCCCCAAGAGGGCATTTGAAGGCATAGACGACGTTAGTCTCTTTTAAAGCGTTCTGTTTTGTGTCTGGAGAGTTTCTCATGAGTAGGCTGGCCGTTTTTCTGGTTTTATAGTAAATCGTCAGTTGTATCCTCTGATTTTTGTCTGTAACAACTGACGATTTACTATAAAACCAGAAAAACGGCCAGCCTACTCATGAGAAACTCTCCAGACACAAAACAGAACGCTTTAAAAGAGACTAACGTCATCTATGCCTTCAAATGCCCTCTTGGGGACTGTAAGCTCCAAAAAACCCAGTATATAGGCAAGACAACAACATCTCTTTCTAGGCGTTTAACGATGCATAAGCAACAGGGCTCCATTAAGGAACATATAATCTCTTCCCACAACCAAACCATCGCCAGAGAAATCCTAGTAAACAACACAGAAATTATTGATAGATACAGTGATAGCAGGCGGCTTGACGTTTGCGAGGCACTACACATCAAGAAGTCAACACCAGCAATCAACAGCCAATTATTGCACAACTATATTCTACCCACCTCAAGACTCCGCTCCAATATAGAAGCATCAAGAAATATGGACCAATAGGCTTTCTACAAACACTTCTATTCAATATCCATTGTTTCGTGTTCTGTCTTGTGTTGATGAAATTAATACCCTATTAATACTCTTGTTCTGTCTTGTGTTGATTAAATTAATACCCTATTAATGCCACATCTTGTTCTGTCTTGTGTTAATGCCACATCACCCCTTCCACCTCACTCAAATGTAGATATAAAATCGGAGATGCGTAAGTTCTATTCAGTTGTGTATTTGTGAACTAAAGTCTTTGAAAATGTAATAAGTTTTACGAAACGCGCTCGTGTCGCGTCAGACTAGAAATAAAAATGAATTTTGGAGAAATGATTTTTGATTTACCTCCAACAGTAAAAAGAAACGTACGAAAGATTGAAAAAAATCGTGTTAGAATTATTAATCTTACTTTTTCGGTCATATTTAATAGTATATGTCTACAGGAAAGACTGCTACCAAAATATACTAATATATATATATATATATATATATATATATATATATATATATATATATATATATATATATATATATATATATTTATATATATATATTTTATTAAATATGACCGAAAAAGTAAGATTAATAATTCTAACACGAATTTTCTCAATCTTTCGTACATTATGCTTCACTGTTGGAGGTAAATCAAAAATCACTTCTCCAAAATTCATTTTTATTTCTAGTCTGACGCGACACGGGCGCGTTTCGTAAAACTTATTACATTTTCAAAGACTTCACAAATACACAACTGATTAGAACTTGCATTTCCCTGATTTTATATCTACTTTTGAGTGAGGTGGGAAGGGTGATGTGGCATTACATTTGAGTGAGGTGGGAAGGATGATGTGGCATTAGAGGATATTAATAGGGTATTAAAAGTATCAACACAAGACAGAACACGAAACAATGGATATTGAATAGAAGTGTTTGTAGAAAGCCTATTGGTCCATATTTCTTGATGCTTCTATATTGGAGCGGAGTCTTGAGGTGGGTAGAATATAGTTGTGCAATAATTGGCTGTTGATTGCTGGTGTTGACTTCTTGATGTGTAGTGCCTCGCAAACGTCAAGCCGCCTGCTATCGCTGTATCTATCGATGATTTCTGTGTTGTTTACTAGGATTTCTCTGGCGATGGTTTGGTTATGGGAAGAGATTATATGTTCCTTAATGGAGCCCTGTTGTTTATGCATCGTTAAACGCCTAGAAAGAGATGTTGTTGTCTTGCCTATATACTGGGTTTTTTGGAGCTTACAGTCCCCAAGTGGGCATTTGAAGGCATAGACGACGTTAGTCTCTTTTAAAGCGTTCTGTTTCGTGTCTGGAGAGTTTCTCATGAGTAGGCTGGCCGTTTTTCTGGTTTTATAGTAAATCGTCAGTTGTATCCTCTGATTTTTGTCTGTAGGGATAACGTTTCTATTAACAATATCTTTCAGGACCCTTTCCTCTGTTTTATGAGCTGTGGAAAAGAAGTTCCTGTAAAATAGTCTAATAGGGGGTATAGGTCTATAATAGTCTATATAGGGTATATAGACTAATCTGAGTATCTAGTGGGCCATTTTTGGTAAGCAGAACTGGCGCTGTGGGATGAACCAAACGTCGAGTTAAGGGGCCTAAATGAATGCTCATTAATCCAGCCTGTACTCCTCTTGACATGCCAGAAAGTATTCTGAGGAAACTACTCCAAGCTTGTACTAAAGAGGCACCCTTCTTGAGCCCGGATGGGCATATGTATAAGCAAGTAGATGGGGTCGCTATGGGTTCTCCCCTAGGTGTCCTGTTTGCAAACTTCTACATGGGTACCATCGAGCAAAAAGTCTTAGTCGACATGAACTTGAAACCGGCCATATACTGCAGGTATGTTGACGACATTTTTACACAGGTACCTGATGTCAGACATCTGCAGGAGCTGAAGGAGGCATTTGAGCAGAGTTCCGTGCTGCGTTTCACTTACGAGACGGAAAAGGATGGGAAGCTGCCTTTTCTAGATGTAACAGTCATGGAAAAGGGCGGAGATTTCCACACTGCAGTCTACACAAAGGAAACAAACATAGGAATGTGCCTAAATGCCAACAGCGACTGCCCTGACAGGTACAAGAGGAGTGTTGTTAACGCATACGTCGACCGTGCTCTCAGCCACAGCTCAGAATGGAAGCAAGTCGACGAAGAACTCTGTAGGGTAAGGCAGGTTCTAGTCAATAACGGCTTCTCCAATGGTTTCATCGAAGACATCATAAGAAGGAAAGTGAAAAGCCATGCAACCTCTGAAGAGACAACTAACACAACACCTATACCCCCTATTAGACTATTTTACAGGAACTTCTTTTCCACAGCTCATAAAACAGAGGAAAGGGTCCTGAAAGATATTGTTAATAGAAACGTTATCCCTACAGACAAAAATCAGAGGATACAACTGACGATTTACTATAAAACCAGAAAAACGGCCAGCCTACTCATGAGAAACTCTCCAGACACGAAACAGAACGCTTTAAAAGAGACTAACGTCGTCTATGCCTTCAAATGCCCACTTGGGGACTGTAAGCTCCAAAAAACCCAGTATATAGGCAAGACAACAACATCTCTTTCTAGGCGTTTAACGATGCATAAACAACAGGGCTCCATTAAGGAACATATAATCTCTTCCCATAACCAAACCATCGCCAGAGAAATCCTAGTAAACAACACAGAAATCATCGATAGATACAGCGATAGCAGGCGGCTTGACGTTTGCGAGGCACTACACATCAAGAAGTCAACACCAGCAATCAACAGCCAATTATTGCACAACTATATTCTACCCACCTCAAGACTCCGCTCCAATATAGAAGCATCAAGAAATATGGACCAATAGGCTTTCTACAAACACTTCTATTCAATATCCATTGTTTCGTGTTCTGTCTTGTGTTGATACTTTTAATACCCTATTAATATCCTCTAATGCCACATCATCCTTCCCACCTCACTCAAATGTAATGCCACATCACCCTTCCCACCTCACTCAAAAGTAGATATAAAATCAGGGAAATGCAAGTTCTAATCAGTTGTGTATTTGTGAAGTCTTTGAAAATGTAATAAGTTTTACGAAACGCGCCCGTGTCGCGTCAGACTAGAAATAAAAATGAATTTTGGAGAAGTGATTTTTGATTTACCTCCAACAGTGAAGCATAATGTACGAAAGATTGAGAAAATTCGTGTTAGAATTATTAATCTTACTTTTTCGGTCATATTTAATAAAATATGTCTACAGGAAAGACTGCTACCAAAATATACTAATATATATATTTATATATATATATATATATATATAAATATATATATATATAAATATATATATATATATATATATATATATATATATATATATATATATATATATATATATATATATAATGTCGTATCTAGTAGCCAGAATGCACTTCTCAGCCTACTATGCAAGGCCCGATTTGCCTAATAAGCCAAGTTTTCCTGAATTAATATATTTTCTCTAATTTTTTCTTATGAAATGATAAAGCTACCCATTTCATTATGTATGAGGTCAATTTTTTTTTATTGGACTTAAAATTAACGTAGATATATGACCGAACCTAATCAACCCTACCTAACCTAACCTAACCTATCTTTATAGGTTAGGTTAGGTTAGATAGCCGAAAAAGTTAGGTTAGGTTAGGTTAGGTAGGTTAGGTAGTCGAAAAACAATTAATTCATGAAAACTTGGCTTATTAGGCAAATCGGCCCTAGCATAGTAGGCTGAGAAGTGCGTTCTGGCTACTAGGAACGACATATATATATATATATATATATATATATATATATATATATATATATATATATATATATATATATATATATATATATATATATATATATATATATATATATTAAATATGACCGAAAAAGTAAGATTAATAATTCTAACACGAATTTTCTCAATCTTTCGTACATTTCTTTTCACTGTTGGAGGTAAATCAAAAATCAATTCTCCAAAATTCATTTTTATTTCTAGTCTGACGCGACACGAGCGCGTTTCGTAAAACTTATTACATTTTCAAAGACTTTAGTTTACAAATACACAACTGAATAGAACTTATGCATCTCCGTTTATATATCTACATTTGAGAGAGGTGGATGGGGTGAGGTGGCATTAATAGGGTATTAATTTCATCAACACAAGACAGAACAAGAGGTGGTATTAATAGGGTATTAATTTCATCAACACAAGACAGAACAAGAGGTGGTATTAATATGGTATTAATTTCATCAACACAAGACAGAACACGAAACAATGGGTATTGAATAGAAGTGATTGTAGAAAGCCTATTGGTCCATATTTCTTGATGCTTCTATATTGGAGCGGAGTCTTGAGGTGGGTAGAATATAGTTGTGCATTAATTGGCTGTTGATTGCTGGTGTTGACTTCTTGATGTGTAGTGCCTCGCAAACGTCAAGCCGCCTGCTATCGCTGTATCTATCGATGATATCTGTGTTGTTTACTAGGATTTCTCTGGCGATGGTTTGGTTGTGGGTAGAGATTATATGTTCCTTAATGGAGCCCTGTTGCTTATGCATCGTTAAACGCCTAGAAAGAGATGTTGTTGTCTTGCCTATATACTGGGTTTTTTGGAGCTTACAGTCCCCAAGAGGGCATTTGAAGGCATAGACGACGTTAGTCTCTTTTAAAGCATTCTGTTTTGTGTCTGGAGAGTTTCTCATGAGTAGGCTGGCCGTTTTTCTGGTTTTATAGTAAATTGTCAGTTGTATCTTCTGATTTTTGTCTGTAGGGATAACGTTTCTATTAACAATATCTTTCAGGACCCTTTCCTCCGTTTTATGAGCTGTGGAAAAGAAGTTCCTGTAAAATAGTCTAATAGGGGGTATAGGTGTTGTGTTAGTTGTCTCTTCAGAGGTTGCATGGCGTTTCACTTTCCTTCTTATGATGTCTTCCACGAAACCATTGGAGAAGCCGTTGTTGACTAGGACCTGCCTTACCCTACAGAGTTCTTCGTCGACTTGCTTCCATTCTGAGCTGTGGCTGAGAGCACGATCGACATATGCGTTAACAACACTCCTCTTGTACCTGTCTGGGCAGTCGCTGTTGGCATTTAGGCACATTCCTATGTTCGTTTCAGATGTAACAGTCATGGAAAAGAGCGGAGGTTTCCACACTGCAGTCTACACTAAGTGAAACGAACATAGGAATGTGCCTAAATGCCAACAGCGACTGCCCAGACAGGTACAAGAGGAGTGTTGTTAACGCATATGTCGACCGTGCTCTCAGCCACAGCTCAGAATGGAAGCAAGTCGACGAAGAACTCTGTAGGGTAAGGCAGGTCCTAGTCAACAACGGCTTCTCCAATGGTTTCGTGGAAGACATCATAAGAAGGAAAGTGAAACGCCATGCAACCTTTGAAGAGACAACTAACACAACACATATACCCCCTATTAGACTATTTTACAGGAACTTCTTTAACTTCTTAACTTCTGAACTTCTTCTTAATGCCACCTCACCCCATCCACCTCTCTCAAATGTAGATATAAAAACGGAGATGCATAAGTTCTATTCAGTTGTGTATTTGTAAACTAAAGTCTTTGAAAATGTAATAAGTTTTACGAAAAGCGCTCGTGTCGCGTCAGACTAGAAATAAAAATGAATTTTGGAGAATTGATTTTTGATTTACCTCCAACAGTGAAAAGAAATATACGAAAGATTGAGAAAATTCGTGTTAGAATTATTAATCTTACTTTTTCGGTCATATTTAATAATATATGTCTACAGGAAAGACTGCTACCAAAATATACTAATATATATATATATATATATTAGTATATTTTGTGACAGTGACGATGGACAAACTGCTGCAGGAGCGAGGAACAATACCTCCCTCAACTTCATTTCATCAGATAATCAGCTTGAAGCAGTCAAAGCGACGTCCACCAGGACCTTGCCCCACATCCCCAAGGCTGCCCGTCACCAAGCAGCAGCCAAACTCACCAGTTTTTTTACAAAGGTCAACAATGCTCCCAGAACCTCTGGATCGTGGCACAATCTCCTTCTGTTTGGGAATGCATGCCTAGCATTACCGCCCAGGAGAGACAAGTCATTAGCAACCTCTGTAATCAGGACACTTAATAAATTCCCCAGAGCAAACAACCTGGTCCGCCTCCCTCCTCGTGCCAAGAACACCAGCCGCAGGACGACCAACAATAACTCATCTGAGAACCACAAAATGAGAGCACAAATCACCAGGAAAATAGAAGAGGGCAATACCACAGGTGCCATCAGAATCATGACCAGCGATGACACTATTGCCCCCAGGAACGCCACGACAGCAGAGGCTCTTCAAGACAAACACATACCCAGAGCCCCAGACAGCAGCAGAGATCCCCAGGAAAACAATGTTGGAATAGAACCCTTGACTGTTCGAGAATCTGTGGTGTACAAAGCAGCCATGTCATTCCCAACAGGGTTAGCAGGGGGCTTTATAGGCCTAAGACCCCAGCACATCAAACAACTGCTGAACCCGGTGCTTGGAAATGCTGCAAAGGACCTTCTAGTGGAACTTACCAGATTCTCCAACATGTGTTTGGCTGGCGGTATCCATGAGGACATCAGGCCTGTCTTTTATGGAGCAGTACTCTGTGCTCTAAAGAAGAAGGATAGGGGTATCAGGCCCATTGCCGTTGGCAACATCCTCCGATGCCTCGTAGCTAAGGCTGCAGTCAGATCTATCAGCCAGGAAGAAGCCACCTTGCTGAAACCTCATCAGCTCGGGTTTGGGATTCCCCTAGGTTGTGAAGCTGCAGCACATGCAGCGCGGGCTTACATTGCTGATCTCCCGGACCAGAAGGCACTAGTAAAGCGTGACTTCAAAAATACTTTCAATCAAGTCAGACGAGACGCTGTCCTCAGGACTGTACATAACCATTTCCGTCCTCCTTTACCCATTCATCCGTCTGTTCTACAGTGGGGACTCTAAGCTTCTTTTTGGGGAGCATGAAATAAACTCCTGTGAAGGTGTCCAACAAGGTGAGCCCTTAGCCCCCCTCCTTTTCTGCCTAGCTATCAAAGAGGTCACTGATAGTCTGACAAGCGAGCTAAACATCTGGTACCTGGATGATGGTACTCTAGCTGGAACTCCGGAAACCATTTTGGAGGATATAAGGAAAATCCAGGAGCAGGGAGCAGCCTTAGACCTCATTCTCAATGCATCCAAATGTGAAATAATCTCCCGCAACTCAGACATCACTGGGCAAATACAAAATGTTCTTCCAGACATTCTCGTTGTCGAGCCACCGGACTGCACTCTCCTGGGTGCCCCCATTGGCCCACGAGCAATCGAGGAGGTCCTGGCTGCAAAAATCACTGATCTAAAGAGAATGCTGGACAGGATTGACAAGATTGATGCGCATGATGCTCTCTTTCTCCTCACAAGATGCCTGTCTCTCCCTAAGTTGACCTACATTCTGAGATGTTCTCCATACTACAGCAGGCCTAAGTTAAATGTGTATGACACCCTTCTGAGGTCCATGCTGGTGAAAGTCCTGAACCTGCCATTGGACAACTCTCAGTGGGAGCAAGCAACCCTTCCTGTAAAACTCGGCCGCCTTGGTGTCCGCACAGCCTCCCAAATTGCTCTACCAGCCTTCCTTTCCTCCTCCCACGCATCGCACGACCTCGTCAGAGATATCTTACCTGCAACCCTGAGAGATTAAGCAGGAATACACGATCCTGCTTTCACTGAATGTTCAAATCAGTGGGATGTTCTTGCAGCCCCAGCAACCATTATAGAGCCAACAAAACAACACAAACAGTCCGGCTGGGACCACCCTCTAGTGGAAAAAGTAGCTGATGCCATGCTCAGCGTTGCAACATCAGACAAGGAGAAAGCCCGCCTCAGAGCAGTGCATGCCCCCCATGCAGGAGTCTTCCTCCTGGCAGTACCCATGTCAGAAATGGGCACGCGCCTAGATCCAGAATCCCTTCGTGTAGCAGTGGCCCTCCGCCTTGGTGCCCCAATTCACAGTGAATACAAGTGTATTTGCTAAATGGTGGAAGCAGACCAACCCGGACTGCATGGGTTGCAATGCGGAAGCACAAAGAGCTGGCATGCAAGACACAACGAGGTCTATGACATCATCAAGAGAAGCCTCGTCTCAGCTAGGTACCCAGCGGAGAGAGAACCTTGCATCCTAGGGGTCCAAAACCCAGATTTTCCCGCACTTCGCCCTGATGGCATCACCATATACTCATGGAAAGAGGGTAGACAGTTGGTGTGGGACTACACATATGTATCCACCCTGGCTGACACCTATGTACATTTCGGAGCTGATCAAGCAGGTGGGGCGGCCAACCACAGGAAAACAGCAAAATCACTCAAGTACAGGCGACTGGAAGGTCAATACCTCTTTGTTCCCATAGCGTCTGAGACGCATGGCCCCTGGGGCAAGAGTGCCTTGGGATTTCTCAAGGAATTGGGTTCCAAGCTCATTGACGTCACCAGAGACTCAAGGGCTTTAGTTGTTTTGTTTCGGCGCCTCAGTGTTACGATCCAGAGGGGAAATGCTTGCTGCGTCCTCAGTTCCTGTCCGGAAAGGGAGGAGCTTTAGGAGATCCATAACCTTTAGGCATTTGTCTTGTATGTTTTGTAACCTTTAAATACAAAACAGTGAATACAAGTGTAACCTTTAAATACACAACATCAGACTGATTTATATATATATAAGGTTTATATTTATATATATATATAAATCCTATCAAAATTTGATTTATATATATATATATATATATATATATATATATATATATATATATATAAAAGTATATATATATATATATAGGGGGGTACCACCACTGGTGCAATTATAGGGACCCACAGCCTCAGAGAAGGTAACACAGAGCACTCAGGGAAAAACTTGACATTTAACTCTGAATACGAAAGAGTGTTCACTTCTCCTACCACCCCCTTTTTTTTATTTATTATGATGTACACTTTATTATGCAAGGTTATACAGTTACATATCTGATTTTATACAAAAAATAAATATATATATATATATATATATATATATATATATATATATATATATATATATATATATATATATATATATATATATATATATATATATATATATATATATATTGTGATCGTCTCTTGCATATATATAGACGATCGCAAAATATACAAAAGACGATCACACACACACACACACATATTTATATATATATATATATATATATATATATATATATATATATATATATATATATATATATATATATATATATATATATGTCGTACCTAATAGCCAGAACACACTTCTCAGCCTACTATTCAAGGCCCGATTTGCCTAATAAGCCAAGTTTTCATGAATTAATGTTTTTTCGTCTACCTAACCTACCTAACCTAACCTAACCTAGCTTTTTTTGGCTACCTAACCTAACCTTACCTATAAATATAGGTTAGGTTAGGTTAGGTAGGGTTGGTTAGGTTCGGTCATATATCTACGTTAATTTTAACTCCAATAAAAAAAAATTGACCTCATACATAGAGAAAAGGGTTGCTTTATCATTTCATAAGAAAAAAATTATAGTAAATATATTAATTCAGGAAAACTTGGCTTATTAGGCAAATCGGGCCTTGAATAGTAGGCTGAGAAGTGAGTTCTGGCTACTAGGTACGACATATATATATATATATATATATATATGTCGTACCTAGTAGCCAGAACGCACTTCTCGGCCTACTATGCAAGGCCCGATTTGCCTAATAAGCCAAGTTTTCCTGAATTAATATATTTTCTCTAAATTTTTCTTATGAAATGATAAAGCTATCCATTTCATTATGTATGAGGTCAATTTTTTTTTATTGGAGTTAAAATTAATGTAGATATATGACCGAACCTAACCTAACCTAACCTATCTTTATAGGTTAGGTTAGGTTAGGTAGCCGAAAAAGTTAGGTTAGGTTAGGTAGGTTAGGTAGTCGAAAAACAATTAATTCATGAAAACTTGGCTTATTAGGCAAATCGGGCCATGCATAGTAGGCTGAGAAGTGCGTTCTGGCTACTAGGTACGACATATATATATATATATATATATATATATATATATATATATATATATATATATATATATATATATATATATATATATATATATAAATATGTGTGTGTGTGTGTGTGATCGTCTTTTGTATATTTTGCGATCGTCTATATATATGCAAGAGACGATCACAATATATATATATATATATATATATATATATATATATATATATATATATTTATATATATATATATGTATATATATATACATATATATATATATATATATATATATATATATATATTTATATATATATATGTATATATATATATATGTATATATATATGCATATATATATATATATATATATATATATATATATATATATATTTTTATATATATATATATATATTTTTATATATATATATATATATATATATATATATATATATATATATATGTATATATATATACATATATATATATATATATGTATATATATACATATATATATATATATATATATATATATATATATATATATATACATATATATATATATACATATATATATATATAAATATATATATATATATATATATATATATTTATATATATATATATATATATATATATATATATATATATATATATATATATATATATATATATATATATATATATATATATATATTGTGACGATAATCTCTTTCAAGAGAGATTGAGCCTGCTCTTCCCTATATCATTTACGTCGTTCTACAAGTACAAGATACTATATTGAAGATACGTCCACCAGTATCACCAAACGTTTTGCCCAGGAAGCAAAGCGTACCTTGCACCACCTGACACGCCGGCTCTCCACCCGTCGTCAATGAGCAAACTACCCATTTTCTGCCTGCCTGCTCCTGATTTGCTGGTGTATCGCCAACAGCACCTGCACCTGCACTCACGCCCTCTACCTGAGTCGACGTCTGGGACAGCTCACGCCGTCCTCCTCAGAATATCTTTGTGCTCTTAGAAGTTGGCATCTCTCTCTGGTATACTAAGCCGTGGCTGTCTTGTACTAAGGGAGGTGGCAGCTCTAGCCAAGATTCTCAGCACCTGATTATTATTATTGTCTTGTACATAATTGTATTTTAGAGTAAATTTCACATTTATTAATTATTCATGTTGTTTTGTTTGTTGACTTGTTTTGAATTTTACGTATGCCAAGGGATTGTCTTTGTTCATATCTTGTTTTCTAAAGTAATTAAAATTTCATTGTTTATATTTTGTGTTTTGTGTGTCTTCCCATTACCTTACCACAGACAAACAGGCAAGCAGTCTCTTTTTTTTCTGTAAGTGTGACAAAGCATTGCCACCTGCCATTGGAGGACTGCCGAACATCAACACACCAACACTTTACCGTCACAATATATATATATATATATATATGTTGCACCTAGTAGCAGGAATGTCGTACTCGGCCTACTATGCAAGGCCCGATTTGCCTAATAACCCAAGTTTTCCTGAATTTATATAGTTTTCAATTGTTTTTCTTATGAAATGATAAATCTGGCTATTTCATTATGTATAAGTTAATTTCTTTAAATTTGAGTTAAAACTAACGAAAATATATGACCGAACCTAACCAACCCTACCTAACCTAACCTAACCTGTCTTAACCTAACCTAAACTAATATAACTAAAGCAATAATTTATATTCTTATTATAATATAATAATAATATTTAAAATAAACAAATAGGAAACAATTGATTGAAAATAAAGAAAATCACTCAGCCTATTAGGCAAGTCGGTCCTTGCATATTAGGCCGAGAAGTGCGTTCTGGCTACTAAGTACGCCATATATATATATATATATATATATATATATATATATATATATATATATATATATATATATACATATATATATATACATATATATACATATATATATATATATATATATATATATATATATATATATATATATATATATATATATATATATATATATATATATATTTAAAATTAAAGTTTGTGAGGGTACCACCTCTGGTGCCAATGTGGGGACCCATAGCCTCGGAGAAGAAAATAAAAAGTATTCAGAGGAGACCTTGTAGTTTCTCACTGAACACTAATATTATCTTCTCCTACCACCCCCATTCTTTTGTATGTACACATATATATTTACTTTATTTGAACTTTGTTACAAAAAAAGGAGTTACATATGGGTTACAAAGATGGTTATCATAGGTTGTCGAGTTCCTCCAGCTCCTCAGATGGCGGGCAGGAATCCTGGATGCAGTGCGCATTTCCCCTCTGTATCGCCACACTGAGGCGCTGAAAAAGAAAGCTTGCAGCTCTTGGGTCCCTTGTTGTTTCAATGAGCCTAGAACCCAGTTCCTTCAAAAAACTGGTAGCACTTTTGCCCCAGGCGCCGAGTGTCTCAGAAGCAATGGGGACAAAATTGTAGTGGTGATCCAGTTCTCTATACTTACGGGAATTGGCTACTTCCCTGTGGGTGGCAGCGCCACCTGGTTGTGCAACACTGAGGTTAATGTAGGTTTTAGCCAGGGTTGATTCGCACGTGTAGTCCCATACCAACTGCTTGCCATTCTTCCAGGGGTTCACTGTGATACCATCCGGGTGACCAATAAGAGCATCAGAGTTACGGGGCGTTAGGTAACAGGGCTCTCTTTCAGCTGGGCATCCAGCTGTGGTGAGGCTCCTCTTGATGATGTCGTTAACTTCACTGTGCCTCGAGTGCCATCCCCCTGTGCTTTGGCAGAGTAGGCCATGGTGGCCATACCTGTTAGCCACCATCTCGCTGCAAATACACCTATATCTGGTGTGGATTGTGGCAGCAAGGCGGAGGGCCACAGCAATTCGGAGGGCGTGTGGTGTGAGACGCGTGCCAGTTGCCGACATTGGGGTTGCTAACAGGAAATCCCCTGCATGTGGTGCTGCTACTGCTGTGAGGCGAGCAATGTCGTGTTGTGTTGTTGCAGCACCCAGGCACTCTGCAGCAACTTGGTCTACAATGGGGCCATCCCAGCTGGATTGCTTGTGGGCTTTTGGGGATGGTGGTTGAGGTGATTGGCCTGCACGAGAGGCCCACTCTGTGGCACAGCGTGAAAAATTGGGATCATGTACACCTGCCAGCTGATGTAAGTGGGCAGGTAGAATTTCCTTCACAAGGTCGTCGGATGCTGATAAGGAGGACAGGAAGGCTGGAACAGCGATTTGCGTTGCTGTTCGAACTCCGAGGCCCCCAAGTCTTACGGGAAGAGAGGCTTGTTTCCACTGTAGGTCATCGAGAGAGAGGTTAAGGGCTTTTTCTAGCATTGTTTTCAGTAACCGGTCATACTCACTTAGTTTTTGGCTACTGTAAGATGGTGAACACCTCAGAAAGTAGGTTAACCTGGGAAGGGACAGACATCTGGTGATGAGGTAGAGTGCATCATGAGCATCAATATCCTCAATCCTCCCATCCATCCTCTTAACGTCGGCGATTTTCTTATCAAGGACCTCATCGATGGCTTTCAACCCCAGGGGAGCTCCTAGGAGTGTGCTGTCTTCAGGTTTAGTTTTATGGATATTTGGCAGAAGACCCTCTATTCTCTCTACGATGCCCTGGTTGGAACATATTATTTCACATTTAGAAGGGTTCAGGGTGAGGCCTAAAACTGCACCTTGCTCCTGGATTTTTCTGATGTCCTCCAGGAGGGAGTCTTGGGAACCAGCTAGGGTACCATCATCCAAGAACCAGATGTTAAGCTCGCTGGACAGGACCTCTGTGACTTGTTTGATGACTAAGCAGAAAAGGAGAGGAGCAAGGGGGTCACCCTGTTGGACGCCTTCTCGCGAGTCAATTTCATGTTCGCCAAAAAGTAGCTTAAGATCCATACTGTAGCATGAATGCACAAAAGGATAGAGGGAAGGGAAATGACTAATGAACCGCACGGAGTACAGCATCCCTCCGCACCAAATTGAAGGCATTTTTGAAATCTAGCTTGATAAGGGCCTTTTCGTCTGTGATGTTGGCGATGAAGGCTCGAGCTGCATGAGCTGCCGCCTCACACCCTTGTGGAATGCCAAACCCGAGCTGTTTTGGCTTCAGCATGTTGGCCGCTGCATCACTAACTGTTCTTGCAGCTGCCTTTGCGACGAGACGCCGGAGAGAATTGCCCACAGCTATTGGCCTGATCCCTCCATCATTTTTCTTTAGCGCACAGAGAGATGCTCATATATATATATATATATATATATATATATATATATATATATATATATATATATATATATATATATATATATATATATATATATATATATAGGTTAGGTAGGGTTGGTTAGGTTCGGTCATATATCTACGTTAATTTTAACTCCAATAAAAAAAAATTGACCTCATACATTATTAAACGGGTAATAAAGTTCAAATAAAGTAAATATATATGTGTACATACAAAAGAATGGGGGTGGTAGGAGAAGATAATATTAGTGTTCAGTGAGAAACCACAAGGTCTCCTCTGAATACTTTTTATTTTCTTCTCCGAGGCTATGGGTCCCCACATTGGCACCCTATATATATATATATATATATATATGTATATATATATATATATATATATGTATATATATATATGTATATATATATATATATATATATATATATGTATATATATATATATATATATATGTCGTACCTAGTAGCCAGAACGCACTTATCAGCCTACAATGCAAGGCCCGATTTGCCTAATAAGCCAAGTTTTCATGAATTAATATGTTTTCTCTAGTTTTTTTCTTACGAAATGATAAAGCTACCCTTTTCATTATGTATGAGGTCAATTTTTTTTTAATGGAGTTAAAATTAACGTAGATATATGATCGAACCTAAACAACCCTACCTAACCTAACCTAACCTATCTTCATAGGTTAGGTTCGGTTAGGTAGCAGAAAAAGTTAGGTTAGGTTAGGTTAGGTAGGTTAGGTAGTCGAAAAAACATTAATTCATGAAAACTTGGCTTATTAGGCAAATCGGGCCTTGAATAGTAGGCTGATAAGTACGTTCTGGCTATTAGGTACGACATATATATATATATATATATATATATATATATATATATATATGTCGTACCTAATAGCCAGAACGCACTTATCAGCCTACTATGCAAGGCCCGATTTGCCTAATAAGCCAAGTTTTCGTGAATTAATGTTTTTTCGACTACCTAACCTACCTAACCTAACCTAACCTAACTTTTTCTGCTACCTAACCGAACCTAACCTATGAAGATAGGTTAGGTTAGGTTAGGTAGGGTTGGTTAGGTTCGGTCATATATCTACGTTAATTTTAAGTCCATTAAAAAAAAATTGACCTCATACATAATGAAATGGGTAGCTTTATCATTTCATAAGAAAAAAATTAGAGAAAATATATTAATTCATGAAAACTTGGCTTATTACGCAAATTGGGCCTTGCATAGTAGGCTGATAAGTGCGTTCTGGCTACTAGGTACGACATATATATATATATATATATATGTCGTACCTAGTAGCCAGAACTCACTTCTCAGCCTACTATGCAAGGCCCGATTTGCCTAATAAGCCAAGTTTTACTGAAATAATATATTTTCTCTAATTTTTTTCTTATGAAATGATAAAGCTACCCATTTCATTATGTATGAGGTCAATTTATTTTTATTGGAGTTAAAATTAACGTAGATATATGACCGAACCTAACCAACCCTACCTAACCTAACCTAACCTATCTTTATAGGTTAGGTTAGGTTAGGTAGCCGAAAACGTTAGGTTAGGTTAGGTTAGGTAGGTTAGGTAGTCGAAAAAACATTAATTCATGAAAACTAGGCTTATTAGGCAAATCGGGCCTTGCATAGTAGGCTGAGAAGTGCGTTCTGGCTACTAGGTACGACATATATATATATATATATATATATATATATATATATATATATATATATATATATATATATATATATATATATATGTACCTAGTAGCCAGAACTCTCTTCTCAGCCTACTATGCAAGGCCCGATTTGCCTAATAAGCCAAGTTTTCAGGAATTAATTGTTTTTCGACTACCTAACCTACCTAACCTAACCTAACCTAACTTTTTCGGCTACCTAACCAAACCTAACCTATAAAGATAGGTTAGGTTAGGTTAGGTAAGGTTGGATAGGTTCGGTCATATATCAACGTTAATTTTAATTCCAATAAAAAAAAATTGACCTCATACATAATGAAATGGGTAGTTTTATCATTTCATAAGAAAAAAATTAGAGAAAATATAATAATTCAGGAAAAATTGGCTTATTAGGCAAATCGGGCCTTGCATAGTAGTCCAAAAAGTGCGTTCTGGCTATTAGGTACGACATATATATATATATATATATATATATATATATATATATATATATATATATATATATATATATATATATATATATATATGTCGTACCTAGTAGCCAGAACTCACTTTTCAGCCTACTATTCAAGGCCCGATTTGCCTAATAAGCCAAGTTTTCCTGAATTAATATATTTACTATAATTTTTTTCTTATGAAATGATAAAGCAACCCTTTTCTCTATGTATGAGGTCATTTTTTTTTTTTTGGAGTTAAAATTAACGTAGATATATGACCGAACCTAACCAACCCTACCTAACCTAACCTAACCTATATTTATAGGTAAGGTTAGGTTAGGTAGCCAAAAAAAGCTAGGTTAGGTTAGGTTAGGTAGGTTAGGTAGACGAAAAAACATTAATTCATGAAAACTTGGCTTATTAGGCAAATCGGGCCTTGAATAGTAGGCAGAGAAGTGCGTTCTGGCTATTAGGTACGACATATATATATACATACATATATATATATATACATATAGTAGCCAGAATGCACTTCTCGGCCTACTATGCAAGGGCCGATTTGCCTAATAAGCAAAGTTTTCCTGAATTAATATATTTTCTCTAAATTTTTTCTTATGAAATGATAAAGCTACCCGTTTAATAATGTATGAGGTCAATTTTTTTTTATTGGAGTTAAAATTAACGTAGATATATGACCGAACCTAACCAACCCTACCTAACCTAACCTATCTTTATAGGTTAGTTTAAGTTAGGTAGCCGAAAAAGTTAGGTTAGGTTAGGTTAGGTAGGTTGGGTAGTCGAAAAACAATTAATTAATTCATGAAAACTTGGCTTACTAGGCAAATTGGGCCTTGTATAGTAGGCTGAGAAGTGCGTTCTGGCTACTAGGTACGACATATATGTATATATATATATATATATATATATATATATATATATATATATATATATATATATATATATATATATATATATATATATATATATATATTTAAATAGGGAAGGGAGTACCACCTCTGGCTGGAAGAAGGGGGACCCATAGCCTCGGAGGAAACCACACATAACGCATTGGAGGGAATGTAGGTCCCCTCCAATACAGTTTCTGTGTGCTTTTCTCCTACCACCCCCTTCCCTTTTTTTTTCCTTTATTGTGTATTTAAAGGTTACAAAACATACAAGACAAATGCCTAAAGGTTATGGATCTCTTGAAGCTCCTCCGCTTCTGGACAGGAACCGAGGACGCAGCAAGCATTTCCCCTTTTATATATATATATTTATATATATATATATATATATATATATATATATATATATATATATATATATATACATATATATATATATATATATATATATATATATATATATATATATATATATATATATATATATATATAAAATTATTAAATATGACCGAAAAGGTAAGATTAATAATTCTAAAACTAATTTTCTCAATATTTCTTATGTTTATTTTCACTGTCGATGGTAATTGAAAAATCAATTCTCCAAAATTCATTTTTATTTCTAGTACGACGCGACGCTTGAATGCGTTTCGTAATAACTTATTACATTTTCAAAGACTTTAATTTACACTCACACAACTATAACCTGCAAACACTAAACAGAGTTCTACTATGCTATCATTTAAACAGCTTTCATCTTATATACCCGCATTTCTGTGAGGTGATATGTTACAACAGTTTTGGATGAGGTGAACAAAACTTTCATCACAAGATAGAGCAAACTTTCAACACAAGACAGAACACGAAACAATGGGTATAGATTGGGTAAATTAATGGGAAGAATGGAAGTAACTGCAAAGGGCCTATTGGCCCATATTTCTTGATGCTTCTATATTGGTGCGGAGTCTTGAAGTGGGTAGAATATAGTTGTGCATTAATTGGCTGTTGATTGCTGGTGTTGACTTCTTGATGTGTAGTGCTTCACAGATGTCAAGCCGCCTGCTATCGCTGTATATATCGATGATTTCTGTGTTGTTTGTTAAGATTTCTCTGGTTGTGGGAAGAGATTATATGTTCCTTAATGGAGCCCTGTTGCTTATGCATTGTTAATCGCCTGGAAAGAGATGTTGTTGTCTTGCCTATATACTGAGTTCTTTGAGGCTAACAGTCCCCAAGTGGGCATTTGAAGGCATAGACGACGGTGGTCTCTTTTAAAGCGTTCTGCTTTGTGTCTGGAGAGTTTCTCATGAGTAGATTGTCCGTTTTTTTGGTTTTATAGTAAATCATCAATTGTATCTTCTGATTTTTGTCTGTAGGGATATCGTTCCTATCAACAATATCTTTCAGGACCCTTTCCTCCGTTTTATGAGCTGGTGACAAGAAGTTCCTGTAAAGTAGTCTAATAAGGGGTAAAGGTGTTGTGTCAGTTGTCTCTTCAGAGGTTGCTTGGCTTTTCACCTTCCTTCTTATGACCCAGCAGCCAGGAATCAATCCTTCTTTACAAGCAGAACTTGTTGCAGAAGGAGGAAAGATTCGACGCAACTACAGAAGCACCATACTGTCCCCCGAGCTCAAAGCGGCAGCTAAGAGCCTTCGTCAGCACAAGGAGATAGTCGTCAGGAGAGGTGACAAGTCTCCAATATACGTCATTCTTAAAAAAGACGATTATCTGGCGAAAATTAACCTCATACTCTCTGACCAAACTAAATTCCAAAGGTTAACGAAGGACACTACAGCCGAATTGAAAGCAAAGGTTAACAGATTGATCGAAACTGTGAACGCCAAGAAATCCGGACTCCACCTGCCAAATATTTTTGGGGAATACAAACCTGGGTATGCGTACGGAAATGTCAAGACACACAAGCCTGGAAACCCACTTCGGAAAATCATCAGCCAGATACCCACACCCACGTACAGACTGGCAAAGCGACTCAACAGCTTGCTGACTCCTTATGTCCCTTGCGCCTTCAGCCTGAAGTCTCCAAAGGAATTTGTTGACTTACTGCGGGGGAACACGGACCACAGGGATAAGAGCCTCGTTGGACGTAGAATCACTGTTTACCAACGTACCTGTGGATGAAACAATGGGGATGATAGCGGACAGAGTGTATCATGATCCGGCCTGTACTCCTCTTGACATACCAGAAAACATTCTAAGGAAATTACTCCAAGCTTGTACTAAAGAGGCACCCTTCTTGATCCCGGATGGGCACATGCATAAGCAAGTAGACTGGGTCGCCATGGGTTCTCCCCTAGGTGTCCTGTTTGCGAACTTCTACATGGATACCATCGAACAGAAGGTCTTAGTCGACATGAACTTGAAACCGGCCATATACTGCAGGAATGTTGATGCCATTTTTACACAGGTACCTGATGTCAGACATCTGCAGGAGCTGAAAGAGGCATTTGAGCGGAATTCTGTGTTGCGTTTCACTTACGAGATGGAGAAGGATGGGAAGCTGCCCTTTCTAGATGTAACATTCATGGAAAGGAGCGGAGGTTTCCACACTGCAGTCTACACTAAGGAAACAAACATAGGAATGTGCCTTAATGCCAACAGTGAATGCCCAGACAGGTACAAGAGGAGTGTTGTTAACGCTTATGTCGACCGTGCTCTCAGCCACAGCTCAGGATGGAAGCAAGTCTATGAAGAACTCTGTAGGGTAAGGCAGGCCCTAGTCAACAACGGCTTCTCCAATGGTTTCGTTGAAGACATCATAAGAAGGAAGGTGAAACCCCATGCAACCTCTGAAGAGACAACTAACACAACACCTTTACCCCCTATTAGACTATTTTACAGGAACTTCTTTTCCACAGCTCATAAAATGGAGGAAAGGGTCTTGAAAGATATTGTTGATAGGAACTTTATACCTACAGACAAAAATCAGCAGATACAATTGACGATTTACTATAAAACCAAAAAAACGGCCAACCTACTCATGAGAAACTTTCCAGACACAAAGCAGAACGCTTTAAAAGAGACCAAGGTCGTCTATGCCTTCAAATGCCCACTTGGGGACTGTAAGCCTCAAAGAACTCAGTATATAGGGAAAACAACAACATCTCTTTCCAGGCGATTAACGATGCATAAGCAACAGGGCTCCATTAAGGAACATATAATCTCTTCCCACAACCAGAGAAATCTTAACAAACAACACAGAAATCATCGATAGATTCAGCGATAGCAGGCGGCTTGACATCTGCGAGGCACTACACATAAGCAACAGGGCTTATGTGTAGTGCCTCATGTCAGTAGAAAAGTTAGCACTACTGGAGTTGGCTGGAGAAGAAGAAATGAAGAGACCTACACAACTCTCAACTATAATAAGGGACATCCATCCTGTATGTAATGCCACACACAAGTGCACATTAAAATTAAAACAATATTTTAATAATTATGATGAAGAGTAATAAAGTGTTCAGCGAGTCCTAAATAGTGGAATCCTACATGTATTCTTCCTCCCAGAACTACGTGGTAATTTCCCCCTCCTAGATTATTAAAATTTATTTAATTATTATTTAATTACATATAATCCAGGAAAATATATTTTCTGTTTCATAAAATTATTAAAATAAATTTGAAGTTAAATTTCTCCTAAATAGGAGGATGCAATTAATTTATATATATTCATTATGAAAGCATATGAACTGTGATGCCACCAAACTTATATGTAATAATTCGAATATGGGTCTATTTACAAATATTATTCATACAGTCTGAGAACTGATTGATGCTTATTTTCATAAATACAAAATCAATATCACTCCTTTCCTAAAAGTATAAATTATCTCTCAAACAAAACGAGTGAGGGAGGATTGAGGGAGCAGCCATATTATTTGCCAAGACGAGTCACACGCTGTGTTTGTTCCCCGAGTTCTCGTAAAATCACGTGATATTTTAAAGTTATACTTCACAGCGACATCGTCAATTATCGGGAAGTATCTCGGTTCCTGTTCTAGCACAAAGATTAGAGTGGTCATTCATTTTCTTACAAGTGTAAAGGCACTGCGGGCTCACCATAGCCCGTGTTACTTGGAACATTATGTTCCAGGTAGCGAATTTTTAACAACAACAACATTACAAGTGTAGTTCATGGTTAGAGGTATGACCGGCAGCCGACCACAATGGATAAGACTTTTCCACAAATAAATTGTGGCATTTAACTGAATTTATATGTCTGTAAATGTTGCATGCATTTTTTACAATGTAACATTCTGGCAGGCTGAGGTTGGAACTACATTTAAACAGTGAGTTAGGGGTTTCTAAACTTAGACATATTGCGGCATGGAAGTGACGCCACAAGCCACATAGTCTATGTGGAAGTAACCAGCCTGTGGGACTCATACGTGTTCAGACTGGAGTAACAGCCTCTGAGCCAGATAAGCTGTTGCTCCATATAATTACTAAATCAATTCACTTATATAATTTAAATAACCTGAATTATTTACTTAGTTTAACTAACTGATTTAATTTAGTTTAGTTGAATTTAAATATAAAACCCCCATAGTCTGTGTGGATCATTATGTGTGAAATTTAAAAAATTCAGTCCACTAAGATTTCACTAAGCCTTTATGAAATAAATATTTAATTAGTTTAATTTCACAATTTTACAATGTTGAATTAAATGAAATTAATAAAATTAATAAAACTTCCCCACAGGAGTGTAATTTGGTGCTAGTTGGCAATTGATGTGTTGCTTTGTTTGCTTTATGTATAATGCCTCGCCGTTGTCCAGTCTGTTGTTGCTGACGATTATTTTGGTGTTGTTTGTGAGTATATCTCTGGTGATGGTCTGGTTATGTTTAGTGAGTATATCTCTGGTGATGGTCTGCTTATGTTTAGTGAGTATATCTCTGGTGATGGTCTGGTTATGTTTAGTGAGTATATCTCTGGTGATGGTCTGGTTATGTTTAGTGAGTATATCACTGGTGATGGTCTGGTTATGTTTAGTGAGTATATCTCTGGTGATGGTCTGGTTATGTTTAGTGAGTATATCACTGGTGATGGTCTGGTTATGTTTAGTAAGTATATCTCTGGTGATGGTCTGGTTATGTTTAGTGAGTATATGTTCTTCAGTAGGTCCTTGCTGCTTGTACAGTGTTAGGCGTTTTAAAAGGGATGTTGTTGCTTTCCCAATATATTGAATTCGTTGGAGCTGACAGTCTCAAAGTGGTCATGTGAAGGCATAAAATATTGGTCACATTCAAGGAGTTTTGTTTGGTTTCAGGAGAGCTCCTCATGAGCAAGTTGGCAGTCTCCTTGCTATTATGATATATCTATTTAATTAGTTCAATCTTCTAATATTTGGGACTTGCCAAAATATTGAGCATTACACAGCTAACAGTCACAAATGGGGCTGGTAAAGAAATAGACGACTTTGTTTTTTTAAAACGACTCTTTCAAATCGTTCCATTTGTGATAGGATTTTTTTCATTAGAATAAATAATTTCTTTCCGTTTTAGATTCTATTTATATTTTCTCGAGCACTCACAAACAATTCAATTCCCCAATACCGTAACAAGTATCGTTACTAAGGTTATTATTATTACAATAATTGTTAAATTAATCATAGCACGTTAAAAAATAACTGGTGAATAGCCTCAGTTAAATTCAAAATTTGTTTCCCCTAACAGTTACTTTCATGCTATTGTTTCTCTTCCGGCAGGAAATACAGCTCTTCACGTGGCAGTGGAAGCTGGCAGAGTAGAGGCTGTGTACGCCCTGCTGAAGTTCTGCCCGGATCTCTCCCTCCGTAACTCCCAAAGTTTGTGCCAAACTACATTTTGTAGAGTATCTGTGAATGCACAGTTTTTTCATTGTATGTTTCCTATTAGGTTTTATATTTTATGCATCCGAAGAGATCCAACGACTTTTTGTTACCTTGTTGTGCCTGAACATCCAGAAGTTTCGTAGTTACATGAGTGTCATACATAAGTGTGATAGGCCTAGCCTTATTTGTTAAGTAGTTTATTTGTGAAAATTTCTTGGTTGCACAACTGCAGGTCTTCATTAGTTTTACCAGCATCAACTCCTCACTACACCTGGAATTTGTATATTTGATTTTTCATTGAAGGTATGAGGTATCTGGGGTGTGTCAGGGTTAGTGTTCTCTCAGCTACTGCTACTGACATACACATACAACCATACCTGATGGCATCAGCAGTGACGGGAGACATGTTGTTCAACATGTCCACTGAAGCAGAATACAACCCTATTTACAAGCCAGTATTTCCCTGTAATGTAGTGAAGGGCCAAGAAAAGAGATGATGGTGTACAGAAGGGGAATGATTTTCCTTGTATGTAAAGGGGCGGATATTTACTCAATATAATAAGACAAAAATTAAATAAATTTCACAATGTAAGTCCATAACAAAATGATATTGCCCTGCACACAGAGTGGGAACTCAGCGGGGATATGACCCCCACTACACAGAATGTAACACAAAATGAGGTACCCTGGCAGACCTAGCACTCAGACCAGCCATACTGAATGCCAACAAATTATCTAGCTGGGACAGCCACATCGTACAGAAAGATGCAACAGCTTTGTTGGAGGCAACACTAACTCCCTGTGATCATGCTCACCTCACATCTGTGCAGGCTCCCCCAGGGGACGATATTTTGGCAGTCCCTATGACTGTGAAGGGCACACGCTTTGATCCTCAGCAACTCTGTATTGCAGACGCCCTCCGCTTTTCTACCCCAACCACATTGTATGTAGGTGTATTTGCAGTGAGGCAGATGCAGACGAATATGGATCACACAGCCTGCGCTGCAGAAAATAAGTGGGTTGGCACTCAAGACCCGACTTAGTCAACGACATCATTAACAGGAGCCTTACATCTTCCCAGTGTCCAACAGAGAGCACAGTAACCTAATGAACTTTAAGTTTCCTGCTCTTTCTGGTCGACCTGATGGAATCACACTACATCTATGGAGAAATGACTGATGAATGGTGTGAGTACATTCATATCCACTTTGGCAGCCACGTAATCCCCGTCTTTGTTGGTTAAGCAGGAGCTGCGGAAATACACAGTCACAAATCAATCAAGTACACAGAAATAGATCACCTTTACAATTTTGTTCTGAAAGGTTCTGAGACACGTGGTCCATAGGGAGAATGTGCAAGGTTTCTCAAGGATTTTGGTCCCAGGCTCGCCGAAACAACAAGTGACCTTAGAGTGGCGAGCTTTCTTCTCCGTCGCCTCAGTGTGGAACCTTCTGTAACTGACGCCTGCAATAACTGACTTTGCCACGGTAGAACAAAAGTTGACCAGCCCAGAACTCTTCTGAGCTTTCTGAAAGGCTCTGGAGGCCCCAAACTGGAACCCATCCAGGGTTTTAGAGTAAACTCGACCACACTCGAGCCTTCAGTAATTGCGTTCTCACTCATACGCCTCAATAATGAACGGCATTACTGTAGGTGTTCAAAGGAAGCTTCTTTCATCATTCAGCAAGGTAACATGTATCTACAGATAGACGGAGTAGCAATGGATTCCCCTCTTATAGTGCTATTTGCAATTTTTTACATTATAACAGTCGAGGAAAGTGTCTTCAGTAATAGGCTAATGCCAAGTGAATACTGCCGTTATGTCGATGACATATTCGTAATAGTAAAAGACCTAGAAGAATTAATTGATATGAAAAGCAATCTAGAAAGAGGAGTCAGGATTACGATTCACCCATGAAAATAGTGAAAATAACCGTCTGTCTCTCCTGGATATATTAATAATAAACATAGGAGCATTTCTGAGCACTGGTGTTTATACCAAGCATACAAACATAGGATTATGTTAAACAGTAGGAGTGAGTGACCCAAAAGATTCAAAGCCAGTGTTCTGAACGCTTATATCCGTCGAGCCCTTACTCACTGCTCTGAATGGAGTAACGTGAGTAAGAAGGTTGAAAGGATAACACAGGTGTTGGTGAACAATGGAAATAGCAACTATAAGATAAACACTAATATATAAGAAGACACTTGAACAGGTGGTATAATCATAAACAAAGAACAGAAACCACAACACCTCTAATAAAATTAAATTACAAATCCACCAAGCAAAGTAAACATAAAGAAATAAGAAATAATCGACAAAGGAGTAAAACTCCTAACCAAAACTTAGACACAATCATATACTATAAAACAAAGAAGATCATTAACCCCATTACAAACTGCCCGAATCCGACTGAGAACCCTTTACAGAAGTCGAACGTGGTATATCTGTACACCTGCCCCCACGAAGGATGAAGCCTTCAATCTAAGTACATTGTTATGCGTCGACCAAGCTGACAAGGCGTTTGACCCATCAACTTCAGTCAGGTGCCCCTAAAAATCACATGAGACAAACCCATGACATCACACTATCAAGAGAAATACTGAATAAATATACTTACATATTACATAAAACCCTATGTGTAAGATTATAAATTCTAGAAGCCATTCACATAAAACGTTGAACATCCCACCATAAATACTCAAATAATGGAACTATTCACTCAACCCACCATGAGAGTGAGAACAAGACCGGAACGTGAAGATGCCAACGTTGATGATAATGCCCAAAAGGCTTTTCCCACTACACCTAACTAGTCTTTGTATGTGCTTCTAACCTTTACTTACTCCTCACCTAATAGTATGTATACGTTATTGACCTATGCTTCTTACCTTATACACCTCACCAATACGTATGTACCTGACCTCGCAATGGTATAAATCCAATACACCAACCGAACAGTCCAGTCCACAGTTATAGCCCCGCTCCTGTGCCAGGTAAGTCCATTACGGGCTCACCATAGCTCTTGCTACTTGCAACTTTTCGTTCCAAGTGGCGAATCTTAAACAACAACAAACCGAACAGACATCAGACTCGAAATACAAGGACATGAAATTGAGTGAGTTACCTCTTTTCAATACCTAGGAGTCATAATAGACAGACAGTTGAAATTCACTCAAGAAATTTAATATCTTCGCTAACGTTGTACAGCCAGAATCTCAGCTTTGCACTCCCTGACAAATCTTAGAGAGGGTGCATCTCTACCAGTACTCAAAATGTACTACGTAAAGCAGTTAAGTCACTCATTGACTATGCTGCTCCTGCTCTTACATCCCTCAGTGATAACCAATGGGAGAAACTTGAAGTGTCTCAAAATAATGTTCTCAGAATAATGCTGGGAGCACCTATATGGACTCATCGAGAGAATCTAAGAATGGAAACAAACTAATTAGCCTTAGAAAATAGGATCAAACAAAGAATAGCCACCATAACAGTAAGACTTGTTGGAACCACCGCCAGACTGTCAATCGAAGACAACATACACAGATTGCTTCACAAAAACCTTCAGTATATAACAAGTGCATGTACGGATAATCTAGTCAAGATTCTAGAGAAAGTTGACTTGAAACGGACCATTAAAAACAATGGAGACCTTGACCATATCAACACTTTCGGCAGACTACTGCTGGGGGAAGAATCGAGTTTAAGGGGGCATATCATTCTAAATCGTTATAAATTAAAAGTTGTTCAATTTGCTTGTAAATTTTTTTATGAAATGGTTATAGAAAGGGCTGCAACTGGTCCAAGTTTCACCATCACACCCTAAACAGAAAAGGAGAAAAAAAATACACAACGTATTATGCAACGAATGTTCAACATTCTCAAATAATCTCAGGGAACACATGTGTCAACTAAAATGTCTTATATGT
The DNA here is from genome assembly GCF_040958095.1 of Procambarus clarkii. Classification (NCBI taxonomy): domain Eukaryota; kingdom Metazoa; phylum Arthropoda; class Malacostraca; order Decapoda; family Cambaridae; genus Procambarus; species Procambarus clarkii. Next base: position 43,545,309 of record NC_091158.1, on the reverse strand, counting down.
GCTGTAGAAACACAAACTCTTGTAATAACTGTAATATGTATGTGCAATATATTTGTATTTAAATTTTTTTTTTTTCTTTTTTTTCTTTTTTATTGGCCAATATTTTTTTCTCGTTTGTTATAAAGGGATTTGCATGAAACTTGCACACCTTGCTCAATGGATGCCTATCTACAAGGGTGCCAATTATGAACGAAATCTGTGGTAGTCAAGCTCAGCTACAGGTGGCCGAACTTGGATCTTTATTTTACTCTGGAAAGTAATTTACACCTTCAAATTACTTCAGAGCTTTCAATTATTAATCAATTTACATGCAAATTACACCTTATATGTAGCGTTTGTGCTTCTACAGAATCTAGTAGACATTTTAGTCCAAAGTCTATTTGTTGATTTTATAAAAATTTATAAATATCATATATTGCATATTTTTTTAGAAGGGTAACTTTGAAAAATTATATTATTGCACTAAACACTTTTTTGATAAAACTGATCACTAGAATCCTTTATTATGTTCTTAATTTAATATCTGAGTGTTATAGAAATGATTTTAGTTGACACATGTGTTCCCTGAAACTATTTGAAAATTCGTTGCATAATTCGTTGTTTATTTTTTTCTCCTTTTCTGTTTAGGGTGTAATGATGAAACTTGGACCAGCTGCAGCCCTTTTTATAACCATTTCATAAAAAAATTTATAAGCAAATTGAACCACTTTTAATTTTACATTGATATGCCACCTTAAAGATAATCATTGAAGGATTATCAGTTAAAAGATCAGCATGTGACTCGCAAAGGCTCAAAGCTGTAATAGAACAACAAATGGAAACCATCTCAAAACCTACAACGACTCACATCTTCACAGACGGATCAGTTGATCAAGAAAGAGGTTCTGCTGGGGCAGCAATTTACACTACCATCCATGAAGCTTACTGTAGCATGAATTGTGGGTGCTTAATATTGCAAACAGAATTATATGCCTAAAGGAGGCCATAAACTATTTAATTGAGAATAATTTACATGATGTCATCATTCATACCGACTCTAAATCTTCGCTCTAGGCATCGTTATCCAGCCAGCACAGTGATAATATACAACTTATCACAGAAAACCTACATCTTGGAAAAAAAGTGCACAATCTAGGGCTGCCAGTTACCCTAAATTGGATAGCAAGTTATATTGGCATAGATGGTAATGGAAAGACAGACTCACTAGCAAAAACACTCACTGCTCTACCTGTTATACAAGTTTAAATCCCTCCAAGTTTTTCACAGATTAAGGAGTAAATCAAGAAGTAAACACTCCCAACTATCAAAATTTCTCCACATACCCAAAGTAGCTGAAGGAAAATCCACTGTGATGTGGTTAGAACAAACCACTGTGTACTAGTCTTTCAAGCTTGGTAAAAACATATCCAGCGACATTGCAGTAGCCATACACAGACTCAGAGTTGGTTACAAGAGCTGTTGGGTGGTAATAAACTCAATAGTTAAAGAGTATCATATCTGCTGAACAGATGCAGAGGCACCACTATTAAATTACTTACTGGAATGTGACGCAACTGAAGACCTGCACATCAAATTCATCATTAATCCAATGACAGCAGATGCATTAGATGCAAATTCCACAGTGACTACAATGATTAGAAAAGCAGTTGAAAAATGTAACACACTAGTGAACACTGTGCATCTATATACACCACCAAGATAATGTTATTAAAATAAGACTAAACCAGTTCGCTAAAACAGAAGCTAAAAATAAAGGGGAAAAAGGAGAAATCCCCACCTTTATTAAAAACTTTTACTCAAATATCTCAGTAACAAGGTTATCGCGACTAACTGTACTCAATTATGGGCTCACTATAGCCCCGTGGAACATGAACATTTTGTTCTGAGTAGCTAAATCTAAAACAACAACAACAACAACCAAACAGTCTGGCGAATATATTCTGAAGTCCAAAGATAAAACAGCTGTAACAATTCTTAAGAATTACAGGAAATGCGACGAAATCATGGCAGAGGACAAAATAAGGAAAATCATTGTCCTCCACTGTCTCATGCACATAGCCTTATCTCATTTCGAAAAGCTGAATTATGTGGTGTCAGCAGAAAGATGCCAGGAAAAATCCACAAAGCATGAAACCCCACAAGTCCTTCTCACAGTAAATAGACGGATTCCCAAAAAACTTGATCATGGCATTTGGGGCGTGTTCCATCACAGGCCCTACACCACATTGCCCCTCAGATGCTTCAGACGTCAGAGATTTGGACATAACAGGGACGGTAGCCAACGCCCAGTGAGGTGTGGAGTCTGCAGCCTGCCCCACGACACGAAAATATTCTTTGATAAACACAATGCTAACTAGCCCATTCAAGCTAAGTGTCCAAATTGTTCCAAAGCACACCACCCTTGGAACTTGAGATGCCCCCAAAAGGCTTAAAATGATTCCGAAGAACCCTTACGCCTACAGTAGAGCAGCAGTCTCATCCCAAATATATACCAGTTCCCCTGCCCACAAAAACAGCGTAGAGCTTACCAAGACTAAACCAGATGGAGAGGGTACATGACCCTCCACCATGGTCTATGGTGGTCTCTACGCGGATATAAACACAGGCCCACCACGGTGATGGTCAGCTGGGTACTGACCATTGTCTGGTGAGCGCCTCATGACTGTCTGAACCAACCATTGATTAATTTATAATATTAATTTAATTCAGAAGTAAAATCAGAGATAAAGTTATTTAAAACATTAATATCTGATTCTCTATTTTTCTTGTTGTAGTTTATGAAGATGAACACACCATAGTCATCTAGCAAGACATGTCTGTATAATCCAGCGTCCTAACTCATCATGGCAACTCTGTAGGCTTAATGTGTATAGGCACTAGCAGTCACACAGGTCCCGTTAAACTCCCTCCCCATCCCCCACTTCCCACCCGTCTTTCATCCTCCCCTCTTTCCCCTCCTCCTCATTCCCCTTCTCTTACCCCTCCCCCCCTCATTTTCCCCTTCCTCCTCATCCCCCCCTCTCTTTCCCCTCCTCATCCCCCCTTCTCTTACCCCTACCCCCTTCTCTTTCCCTTTTTCTTACCACCTCCCTTCTTCACCTTCCTCTTCCCCTTCTTCCTCATCCCCCTTCTCTTACCCCTCCCCTCTCCCCCTCTTCTTTCCCTTCCTCATCATCCCCCTTATCTTTCCCCTCCTTTTCCTCCTCATCCCCTTCTCTTACCCCTCCTCTCCCGACTCCTCTTCCCCTTCCTCCTCATCCCCTTCTCTTACCCCTCCTCTTCCGCCTCCTCTTCCCCTTCCTCCTCATACCCTTCTCTTACCCCCTCCTCTCCCGCCTCCTCTTCCCCTTCCTCTTCATCTCCTTCTCTTACCCCCTCCTCTCCCACCTCCTCTTCCCCTTCCTCCTCATCCCCTTCTCTTACCCCTCCTCTCCCGCCTCCTCTTCCCCTTCCTCCTCATCCCCTTCTCTTACCCCTCCTCTCCCGCCTCCTCTTCCCCTTCCTCCTCATCCCCTTCTCTTACCCCTCCTCTCCCGCCTCCTCTCCCCCTTCCTCCTCATCCCATTCTCTTACCCCTCCTCTCCCGCCTCCTCTTCCCCTTCCTCCTCATCCCCTTCTCTTACCCCTCCTCTGCATCGGCCCAACTGTGGTGCTCCCCATCCTTGGGAGGAGTCGCACTGGGGCGGTGAGGGAGTGTGGCACTGGGGCGGTGAGGGAGTGTGGCACTGGGGCGGTGAGGGAGTGTGGCACTGGGGCGGAGAGGGAGTGTGGCACTGGGGCGGTGAGGGAGTGTGGCACTGGGGCGGTGAGGGTGTGTGGCACTGGGGCGGTGAGGGAGTGTGGCACTGGGGCGGTGAGGGAGTGTGGCACTGGGGCGGTGAGGGAGTGTGGCACTGGGGCGGTGAGGGAGTGTGGCACTGGGGCGGTGAGGGTGTGTGGCACTGGGGCGGTGAGGGAGTGTGGCACTGGGGCGGTGAGGGAGTGTGGCACTGGGGCGGTGAGGGAGTGTGGCACTGGGGCGGTGAGGGAGTGTGGTACTGGGGCGGTGAGGGAGTGTGGCACTGGGGCGGAGAGGGAGTGTGGCACTGGGGCGGTGAGGGAGTGTGGCACTGGGGCGGTGAGGGAGTGTGGCACTGGGGCGGTGAGGGAGTGTGACATTGGGGCGGTGAGGGAGTGTGGCACTGGGGCGGTGAGGGAGTGTGGCACTGGGGCGGTGAGGGAGTGTGGCACTGGGGCGGTGAGGGAGTGTGGCACTGGGGCGGTGAGGGAGTGTGGCACTGGGGAGGTGAGGGAGTGTGGCACTGGGGCGGTGAGGGAGTGTGGCACTGGGGAGGTGAGGGAGTGTGTCACTGGGGCGGTGAGGGAGTGTGGCATTGGGGCGGTGAGGGAGTGTGGCACTGGGGCGGTGAGGGAGTGTGGCACTGGGGCGGTGAGGGAGTGTGGCACTGGGGAGGTGAGGGAGTGTGTCACTGGGGCGGTGAGGGAGTGTGGCACTGGGGCGGTGAGGGAGTGTGACATTGGGGCGGTGAGGGAGTGTGGCACTGGGGTGGTGAGGGAGTGTGGCACTGGGGCGGTGAGGGAGTGTGGCACTGGGGCGGTGAGGGAGTGTGGCACTGGGGAGGTGAGGGAGTGTGGCACTGGGGAGGTGAGGGAGTGTGGCACTGGGGCGGTGAGGGAGTGTGGCACTGGGGAGGTGAGGGAGTGTGGCACTGGGGAGGTGAGGGAGAGTGGCACTGGGGTGGTGAGGGAGTGTGTCACCTGGGTCGTGAGGGAGTGTGGCACTGAGGTGGTGAGGGAGTGTGTCACCGGGGCCGTGAGGGAGTGTGGCACTGGGGTGGTGAGGGAGTGTGTCACCGGGGCCGTGAGGGAGTGTGGCACTCGGATGGTGAGGGAGTGTGGCACTGGGGCGGTGAGGGAGTGTGGCACTGGAACGGTGAAAGAGTGGACCTGGTGTGGTGAGGGAGTGGCACTGGGGAGGTGAGAGGGAGTGGCACTGGGGTGGTGAGAGAGTGTGGCACTGGGGCGGTGAGGGAGTGTCACTGGGGCGGTAAGGGAGTCGCACTGGGGCGGTGAGGGAGTGTGGAACTGGGGCGGTGAGGGAGTGTGGCACTGGGGTGGTGAGGGAATGTGGCACTGGGGCGGTGAGGGAGTGTGTCACTGGGGTGGTGAGGGAGTGTGTCACTGGGGCGGTGAGGGAGTGTGGCACTGGGGTGGTGAGGGAGTGTGTCACTGGGGCGGTGAGGGTGTGTGGCACTGGGGCGGTGAGGGAGTGTGGCACTGGGGTGGTGAGGGAGTGTGTCACTGGGGCGGAGAGGGAATGTGTCACTGGGGCGGTGAGGGAGTGTGGCACTGGGGCGGTGAGGGAGTGTGGCACTGTTGCGGTCAAAGAGTGTGGTACTGGGGTAGTGAGGGAGTGTGGCACTGTTGCGGTCAAAGAGTGTGGCACTGGGGTGGTGAGGGAGTGTGGCACTGGGGCGGTGAGGGAGTGTGGCACTGGGGGTGGTGAGGGAGTGTGGCACTGGGGCGGTGAGGGAGAGTGGCACTGGGGCGGTGAGGGAGTGTGGCACTGTTGCGGTGAAAGAGTGGCACTGGGGTGGTGAAAGAGTGTGGCACTGGGGTGGTGAGGGAGTGTGGCACTGGGGCGGGGAAAGAGTGGAACTGGTGCGGTGAGGGAGTGGCAGTGGGGCGGTGAGGGAGTGTGGGCACTGGGGCGGTGAGGGAGTGTGGCATTGGGGCAGTGACGGATTGTGGCACTGGGGCGGTGAGGGAGTGTGGCACAGGGGCGGTGAGGGAGTGTGGCACTGGGGCGGTGAGGGAGTGTGGCACTGGGGCGGTGAGGGAGTGTGGCACTGGGGCGGTGAGGGAGTGTGGCACTGGGGCGGTGAGGGAGTGTGGCACTGGGGCGGTGAGGGAGTGGGGCAGTGAGGGAGTGTGTTGCATGAAGCAGGTGTAGGGTGAGAGTCCCCAACTCCTGTTGTTATAGACTCAGCTACTGGGAACAAGTTTCAAGTAGCACGGGTTATGGTGAGCTCTTAATTTACCTGGCACAGGAGCGGGGCAAATAGCCCCCCCCCCCATCCCAACTCCTCCATGAACACGCATATATACAGCCCGACGATGATGGTTTGCCTCAGGCAAATGCTGCCTGTGGGTTATCAGGTGGTGATACAGATATTATTGAGCCTTGTACATCGTTCACGACGTAAGTCCATAACGTATTTCATCCACAGCGAAGGTATAGGTGAGAACCTATACCACATGTCAGTGGTCTGTGTCTGTGAGAACACAGACAAGTTGAAGAGCTACCAACATCGAGTTGACACTCACGACGAATTAGCACACTGGTGTTACCCCAAACTTCTTCACAGCTAAGAAACTCAATAGGATGCAGAGTGAGGGAGCACATTCTATCACACAGCCAAGATCTTTTCAGCTCTACCGTCTTCAAGCTGGCACACGCACGCACAGAGAAACATGTGAAATTCCATAATAAATGGAATGCATTAGGAAGTGATGTGGTAGAGTCTTACTCCATACACAGTTTCAAATATAGGTATGATAGAGCCCAGTACGCTCAGGAATCTGTACACCTGTTAATTGACGGTTGAGAGGCGGGACCAAAGAGACAAAGCTCAACTCCCACAAGCACAACTAGGTGAGTACGTCCTGGGTACAGATGCACTGATAGAATCACATATGGTCACTCACTGCCTCCAGGCAGGGGTATCATACATATCAACCCCTGATATTGTAAACCCACACGTGATCACAATGTTTAGTGTATCACACAGCTCTATTGTAGATCTTAACCAAAGTCCTTCCACCAATGATACGTCACTTTTTCCCTGGTAATCACTTGCACGATAATGAATCATGCCACACTGAGTCACTCGAGTTGTAAACAATGGCACCAAGTCACAGGAGTCGTTACACTGACTCCTGTGACTAAAGCTTGTGCTGCAGCCTGTCCTTATAAAACAAAGGTCCATTCTATGCACCCACCAAACTCCCGGTTTATGAATGAAAAAAAGGTTTACGCACAACCCGTCCTCAGACCAACTCCATTTCATCCAGCTGTCGACCCCAAAGATGCATTCAACAATTTTAACACTCTGTTAATTCAAAACAGGAATTTTCTTAGATATTAATTAATAATTTTATATATTAGACTATGGTGCATATTTAGGTACTGGTTAGGTTAGATTAGGTGTTTAGATTCTGTTGCCGATTATTTGTATTTGTAATACGTGGTTGAATTATTGACAGTGTTGTGGTTCGAACAAAAGTCGTCAGAGAAGCACTTGTTCAGGAAGTGTTCGTACGTCATCAGTTATGAGTCGTGAGTAAACAGTTTTTCATTCCTAAACAGGAGGTTTGTGGGTGCATGGAATGGACATTGGGCTTTTAGCGAACGAGCTGTTACACACGACTCACAACTGTTGACGTCCGAACACTTCTTGAACAAGTGCTTTGCTGACGACTTTAGTTAAAACCACAACGCTGTAAATGCTTCACCTACGTACTACAAATACAAATAATAGAAAAACAGAACATAAACAGCTAACCTAACCAATGCGTAAATATGCACAGTGTGCTAATATATATCAATGTTTATTTATATTTGAGAAAGTTTCAGTTTTGAATGAACAGCATGTTAAAAATTGATGAATGCATCTTTGGGATGGACCGCTGGATGGAATGGATTTAGTTTGAGGACGGGTTATCCTTACACCCATGCACGTGGATCTACATTGTTTACCACACTGCCCAACACATCAGAGTTTGAGCAGGCATGTCCAGCTTCCGTCATTGGGGTTCTTTGCTGTTATATCCTTCGATACATTTTATCATTCACACCTGAAAACCCTAATAAACAATCAAATAAATCGCTCATTCAGTCAATAAATGGTGAAGTTTATTGTAGATACTGCTGCTCCATATCACAATTTATGATGATACTAGCAGTACCCCGGCCAGGCGTTGCTGTGGCTCAAGAATGCATGTGCGTTGCTGAGCCACAGCAACCATTCCTAGTCCTCCCTACCATTCCCCCTCACCCGATCCTCCTCGGCCTAGCAACTATTCCCCACTTCACCGACCCATTGTCCTCCCCACCATTCCCATCTCCCCACCATCTGCACCACAATCTTCACCACCACCTTCACCATCTTCACCACAACCTTCAACCACCATCTTCACCACCATCTTCACCACCATCTTCACCACCACCTTCACAACCACCTTCACCACCACCTTCACCACCATCTTCACCACCATCTTCACCACCATCTTCACCACCATCTTCACCACCACCTTCACCACCATCTTCA
>NC_091158.1:43474011-43536479 GCF_040958095.1 Procambarus clarkii | reverse complement strand
CTCAACCCACCAGGAGACTCGAACACTGGCCAACAAGGTGGCAGTTGCATGCTGTATCCACTACACCATACTTCAAAGCCATAAGAGAGGTAGGAATTCTGGGGTATTTAACCAACCAGAACTCCAATCCTCTCCCAGGCAATGAGATAGTGTGGGACCTCTAATGCTCTTTCATCGGTTCCTGTTATATGGGAAAACTCAGTGCCAAATGCTTAATGCACAGACTACCCTATTCCAGTAGCTGAAGTTTATAACTTTTTAGACACTCAACCCACCAGGAGACTCGAACACTGGCCAACAAGGTGGCAGTTGCATGCTGTATCCACTACACCATACTTCAAAGCCATAAGAGAGGTAGGAATTCTGGGGTATTTAACCAACCAGAACTCCAATCCTCTCCCAGGCAATGAGATAGTGTGGGACCTCTAATGCTCTTTCATCGGTTCCTGTTATATGGGAAAACTCAGTGCCAAATGCTTAATGCACAGACTACCCTATTCCAGTAGCTGAAGTTTATAACTTTTTAGACACTCAACCCACCAGGAGACTCGAACACTGGCCAACAAGGTGGCAGTTGCATGCTGTATCCACTACACCATACTTCAAAGCCATAAGAGAGGTAGGAATTCTGGGGTATTTAACCAACCAGAACTCCAATCCTCTCCCAGGCAATGAGATAGTGTGGGACCTCTAATGCTCTTTCATCGGTTCCTGTTATATGGGAAACTCAGTGCCAAATACTTAATGCACAGACTACCCTAGTTCCAGTAGCTGAAGTTTATAACTTTTTAGACACTCAACCCACCAGGAGACTCGAACACTGGCCAACAAGGTGGCAGTTGCATGCTGTATCCACTACACCATACTTCAAAGCCATAAGAGAGGTAGGAATTCTGGGGTATTTAACCAACCAGAACTCCAATCCTCTCCCAGGCAATGAGATAGTGTGGGACCTCTAATGCTCTTTCATCGGTTCCTGTCATATGGGAAAACTCAGTGCCAAATGCTTAATGCACAGAATACCCTATTCCAGTAGCTGAAGTTTATAACTTTTTAGACACTCAACCCACCAGGAGACTCGAACACTGGCCAACAAGGTGGCAGTTGCATGCTGTATCCATTACACCATACTTCAAAGCCATAAGAGAGGTAGGAATTCTGGGGTATTTAACCAACCAGAACTCCAATCCTCTCCCAGGCAATGAGATAGTGTGGGACCTCTAATGCTCTTTCATCGGTTCCTGTTATATGGGAAAACTCAGTGCCAAATGCTTAATGCACAGACTACCCTATTCCAGTAGCTGAAGTTTATAACTTTTTAGACACTCAACCCACCAGGAGACTCGAACACTGGCCAACAAGGTGGCAGTTGCATGCTGTATCCACTACACCATACTTCAAAGCCATAAGAGAGGTAGGAATTCTGGGGTATTTAACCAACCAGAACTCCAATCGTCTCCCAGGCAATGAGATAGTGTGGGACCTCTAATGCTCTTTCATCGGTTCCTGTTATATGGGAAAACTCAGTGCCAAATGCTTAATGCACAGAATACCCTATTCCAGTAGCTGAAGTTTATAACTTTTTAGACACTCAACCCACCAGGAGACTCGAACACTGGCCAACAAGGTGGCAGTTGCATGCTGTATCCACTACACCATACTTCAAAGCCATAAGAGAGGTAGGAATTCAGGGGTATTTAACCAACCAGAACTCCAATCCTCTCCCAGGCAATGAGATAGTGTGGGACCTCTAATGCTCTTTCATCGGTTCCTGTTATATGGGAAAACTCAGTGCCAAATGCTTAATGCACAGACTACCCTATTCCAGTAGCTGAAGTTTATAACTTTTTAGACACTCAACCCACCAGGAGACTCGAACACTGGCCAACAAGGTGGCAGTTGCATGCTGTATCCACTACACCATACTTCAAAGCCATAAGAGAGGTAGGAATTCTGGGGTATTTAACCAACCAGAACTCCAATCCTCTCCCAGGCAATGAGATAGTGTGGGACCTCTAATGCTCTTTCATCGGTTCCTGTTATATGGGAAACTCAGTGCCAAATACTTAATGCACAGACTACCCTATTCCAGTAGCTGAAGTTTATAACTTTTTAGACACTCAACCCACCAGGAGACTCGAACACTGGCCAACAAGGTGGCAGTTGCATGCTGTATCCACTACACCATACTTCAAAGCCATAAGAGAGGTAGGAATTCTGGGGTATTTAACCAACCAGAACTCCAATCGTCTCCCAGGCAATGAGATAGTGTGGGACCTCTAATGCTCTTTCATCGGTTCCTGTTATATGGGAAAACTCAGTGCCAAATGCTTAATGCACAGACTACCCTATTCCAGTAGCTGAAGTTTATAACTTTTTAGACACTCAACCCACCAGGAGACTCGAACACTGGCCAACAAGGTGGCAGTTGCATGCTGTATCCACTACACCATACTTCAAAGCCATAAGAGAGGTAGGAATTCTGGGGTATTTAACCAACCAGAACTCCAATCGTCTCCCAGGCAATGAGATAGTGTGGGACCTCTAATGCTCTTTCATCGGTTCCTGTTATATGGGAAAACTCAGTGCCAAATGCTTAATGCACAGAATACCCTATTCCAGTAGCTGAAGTTTATAACTTTTTAGACACTCAACCCACAAGGAGACTCGAACACTGGCCAACAAGGTGGCAGTTGCATGCTGTATCCACTATACCATCCTTCAAAGCCATAAGAGAGGTAGGAATTCTGGGGTATTTAACCAACCAGAACTCCAATCCTCTCCCAGGCAATGAGATAGTGTGGGACCTCTAATGCTCTTTCATCGGTTCCTGTTATATGGGATAACTCAGTGCCAAATGCTCAATGCACAGACTACCCTATTCCAGTAGCTGAAGTTTATAACTTTTTAGACACTCAACCCACCAGGAGACTCGAACACTGGCCAACAAGGTGGCAGTTGCATGCTGTATCCACTACACCATACTTCAAAGCCATAAGAGAGGTAGGAATTCTGGGGTATTTAACCAACCAGAACTCCAATCCTCTCCCAGGCAATGACATAGTGTGGGACCTCTAATGCTCTTTCATCGGTTCCTGTTATATGGGAAACTCAGTGACAAATACTTAATGCACAGACTACCCTGTTCCAGTAGCTGAAGTTTATAACTTTTTAGACACTCAACCCACCAGGAGACTCGAACACTGGCCAACAAGGTGGCAGTTGCATGCTGTATCCACTACACCATACTTCAAAGCCATAAGAGAGGTAGGAATTCTGGGGTATTTAACCAACCAGAACTCCAATCCTCTCCCAGGACAATGAGATAGTGTGGGACCTCTAATACTCTTTCATCGGTTCCTGTTATATGGGAAAACTCAGTGCCAAATGCTTAATGCACAGAATACCCTATTCCAGTAGCTGAAGTTTATAACTTTTTAGACACTCAACCCTCCAGGAGACTCGAACACTGGCCAACAAGGTGGCAGTTGCATGCTGTATCCACTATACCATCCTTCAAAGCCATAAGAGAGGTAGGAATTCTGGGGTATTTAACCAACCAGAACTCCAATCCTCTCCCAGGCAATGAGATAGTGTGGGACCTCTAATGCTCTTTCATCGGTTCCTGTTATATGGGAATACTCAGTGCCAAATGCTTAATGCACAGACTACCCTATTCCAGTAGCTGAAGTTTATAACTTTTTAGACACTCAACCCACCAGGAGACTCGAACACTGGCCAACAAGGTGGCAGTTGCATGCTGTATCCACTACACCATACTTCAAAGCCATAAGAGAGGTAGGAATTCTGGGGTATTTAACCAACCAGAACTCCAATCCTCTCCCAGGCAATGAGATAGTGTGGGACCTCTAATGCTCTTTCATCGGTTCCTGTTATATGGGAAACTCAGTGCCAAATACTTAATGCACAGACTACCCTGTTCCAGTAGCTGAAGTTTATAACTTTTTAGACACTCAACCCACCAGGAGACTCGAACACTGGCCAACAAGGTGGCAGTTGCATGCTGTATCCACTACACCATACTTCAAAGCCATAAGAGAGGTAGGAATTCTGGGGTATTTAACCAACCAGAACTCCAATCCTCTCCCAGGCAATGAGATAGTGTGGGACCTCTAATGCTCTTTCATCGGTTCCTGTCATATGGGAAAACTCAGTGCCAAATGCTTAATGCACAGAATACCCTATTCCAGTAGCTGAAGTTTATAACTTTTTAGACACTCAACCCACCAGGAGACTCGAACACTGGCCAACAAGGTGGCAGTTGCATGCTGTATCCATTACACCATCCTTCAAAGCCATAAGAGAGGTAGGAATTCTGGGGTATTTAACCAACCAGAACTCCAATCCTCTCCCAGGCAATGAGATAGTGTGGGACCTCTAATGCTCTTTCATCGGTTCCTGTTATATGGGAAAACTCAGTGCCAAATGCTTAATGCACAGACTACCCTATTCCAGTAGCTGAAGTTTATAACTTTTTAGACACTCAACCCACCAGGAGACTCGAACACTGGCCAACAAGGTGGCAGTTGCATGCTGTATCCACTACACCATACTTCAAAGCAATAAGAGAGGTAGGAATTCTGGGGTATTTAACCAACCAGAACTCCAATCGTCTCCCAGGCAATGAGATAGTGTGGGACCTCTAATGCTCTTTCATCGGTTCCTGTTATATGGGAAAACTAAGTGCCAAATGCCTAATGCACAGAATACCCTATTCCAGTAGCTGAAGTTTATAACTTTTTAGACACTCAACCCACCAGGAGACTCGAACACTGGCCAACAAGGTGGCAGTTGCATGCTGTATCCACTACACAATACTTCAAAGCCATAAGAGAGGTAGGAATTCAGGGGTATTTAACCAACCAGAACTCCAATCCTCTCCCAGGCAATGAGATAGTGTGGGACCTCTAATGCTCTTTCATCGGTTCCTGTTATATGGGAAAACTCAGTGCCAAATGCTTAATGCACAGACTACCCTATTCCAGTAGCTGAAGTTTCTAACTTTTTAGACACTCAACCCACCAGGAGACTCGAACACTGGCCAACAAGGTGGCAGTTGCATGCTGTATCCACTACACCATACTTCAAAGCCATAAGAGAGGTAGGAATTCTGGGGTATTTAACCAACCAGAACTCCAATCCTCTCCCAGGCAATGAGATAGTGTGGGACCTCTAATGCTCTTTCATCGGTTCCTGTTATATGGGAAAACTCAGTGCCAAATGCTTAATGCACAGACTACCCTATTCCAGTAGCTGAAGTTTATAACTTTTTAGACACTCAACCCACCAGGAGACTCGAACACTGGCCAACAAGGTGGCAGTTGCATGCTGTATCCACTACACAATACTTCAAAGCCATAAGAGAGGTAGGAATTCAGGGGTATTTAACCAACCAGAACTCCAATCCTCTCCCAGGCAATGAGATAGTGTGGGACCTCTAATGCTCTTTCATCGGTTCCTGTTATATGGGAAAACTCAGTGCCAAATGCTTAATGCACAGACTACCCTATTCCAGTAGCTGAAGTTTATAACTTTTTAGACACTCAACCCACCAGGAGACTCGAACACTGGCCAACAAGGTGGCAGTTGCATGCTGTATCCACTACACCATACTTCAAAGCCATAAGAGAGGTAGGAATTCTGGGGTATTTAACCAACCAGAACTCCAATCCTCTCCCAGGCAATGAGATAGTGTGGGACCTCTAATGCTCTTTCATCGGTTCCTGTTATATGGGAAACTCAGTGCCAAATACTTAATGCACAGACTACCCTGTTCCAGTAGCTGAAGTTTATAACTTTTTAGACACTCAACCCACCAGGAGACTCGAACACTGGCCAACAAGGTGGCAGTTGCATGCTGTATCCACTACACCATACTTCAAAGCCATAAGAGAGGTAGGAATTCTGGGGTATTTAACCAACCAGAACTCCAATCCTCTCCCAGGCAATGAGATAGTGTGGGACCTCTAATGCTCTTTCATCGGTTCCTGTCATATGGGAAAACTCAGTGCCAAATGCTTAATGCACAGAATACCCTATTCCAGTAGCTGAAGTTTATAACTTTTTAGACACTCAACCCACCAGGAGACTCGAACACTGGCCAACAAGGTGGCAGTTGCATGCTGTATCCATTACACCATACTTCAAAGCCATAAGAGAGGTAGGAATTCTGGGGTATTTAACCAACCAGAACTCCAATCCTCTCCCAGGCAATGAGATAGTGTGGGACCTCTAATGCTCTTTCATCGGTTCCTGTTATATGGGAAAACTCAGTGCCAAATGCTTAATGCACAGACTACCCTATTCCAGTAGCTGAAATTTATAACTTTTTAGACACTCAACCCACCAGGAGACTCGAACACTGGCCAACAAGGTGGCAGTTGCATGCTGTATCCACTACACCATACTTCAAAGCAATAAGAGAGGTAGGAATTCTGGGGTATTTAACCAACCAGAACTCCAATCGTCTCCCAGGCAATGAGATAGTGTGGGACCTCTAATGCTCTTTCATCGGTTCCTCTTATATGGGAAAACTCAGTGCCAAATGCCTAATGCACAGAATACCCTATTCCAGTAGCTGAAGTTTATAACTTTTTAGACACTCAACCCACCAGGAGACTCGAACACTGGCCAACAAGGTGGCAGTTGCATGCTGTATCCACTACACAATACTTCAAAGCCATAAGAGAGGTAGGAATTCAGGGGTATTTAACCAACCAGAACTCCAATCCTCTCCCAGGCAATGAGATAGTGTGGGACCTCTAATGCTCTTTCATCGGTTCCTGTTATATGGGAAAACTCAGTGCCAAATGCTTAATGCACAGACTACCCTATTCCAGTAGCTGAAGTTTATAACTTTTTAGACACTCAACCCACCAGGAGACTCGAACACTGGCCAACAAGGTGGCAGTTGCATGCTGTATCCACTACACCATACTTCAAAGCCATAAGAGAGGTAGGAATTCTGGGGTATTTAACCAACCAGAACTCCAATCCTCTCCCAGGCAATGAGATAGTGTGGGACCTCTAATGCTCTTTCATCGGTTCCTGTTATATGGGAAACTCAGTGCCAAATACTTAATGCACAGACTACCCTGTTCCAGTAGCTGAAGTTTATAACTTTTTAGACACTCAACCCACCAGGAGACTCGAACACTGGCCAACAAGGTGGCAGTTGCATGCTGTATCCACTACACCATACTTCAAAGCCATAAGAGAGGTAGGAATTCTGGGGTATTTAACCAACCAGAACTCCAATCCTCTCCCAGGCAATGAGATAGTGTGGGACCTCTAATGCTCTTTCATCGGTTCCTGTCATATGGGAAAACTCAGTGCCAAATGCTTAATGCACAGAATACCCTATTCCAGTAGCTGAAGTTTATAACTTTTTAGACACTCAACCCACCAGGAGACTCGAACACTGGCCAACAAGGTGGCAGTTGCATGCTGTATCCATTACACCATCCTTCAAAGCCATAAGAGAGGTAGGAATTCTGGGGTATTTAACCAACCAGAACTCCAATCCTCTCCCAGGCAATGAGATAGTGTGGGACCTCTAATGCTCTTTCATCGGTTCCTGTTATATGGGAAAACTCAGTGCCAAATGCTTAATGCACAGACTACCCTATTCCAGTAGCTGAAGTTTATAACTTTTTAGACACTCAACCCACCAGGAGACTCGAACACTGGCCAACAAGGTGGCAGTTGCATGCTGTATCCACTACACCATACTTCAAAGCAATAAGAGAGGTAGGAATTCTGGGGTATTTAACCAACCAGAACTCCAATCGTCTCCCAGGCAATGAGATAGTGTGGGACCTCTAATGCTCTTTCATCGGTTCCTGTTATATGGGAAAATTCAGTGCCAAATGCCTAATGCACAGAATACCCTATTCCAGTAGCTGAAGTTTATAACTTTTTAGACACTCAACCCACCAGGAGACTCGAACACTGGCCAACAAGGTGGCAGTTGCATGCTGTATCCACTACACAATACTTCAAAGCCATAAGAGAGGTAGGAATTCAGGGGTATTTAACCAACCAGAACTCCAATCCTCTCCCAGGCAATGAGATAGTGTGGGACCTCTAATGCTCTTTCATCGGTTCCTGTTATATGGGAAAACTCAGTGCCAAATGCTTAATGCACAGACTACCCTATTCCAGTAGCTGAAGTTTATAACTTTTTAGACACTCAACCCACCAGGAGACTCGAACACTGGCCAACAAGGTGGCAGTTGCATGCTGTATCCACTACACCATACTTCAAAGCCATAAGAGAGGTAGGAATTCTGGGGTATTTAACCAACCAGAACTCCAATCCTCTCCCAGGCAATGAGATAGTGTGGGACCTCTAATGCTCTTTCATCGGTTCCTGTTATATGGGAAACTCAGTGCCAAATACTTAATGCACAGACTACCCTATTCCAGTAGCTGAAGTTTATAACTTTTTAGACACTCAACCCACCAGGAGACTCGAACACTGGCCAACAAGGTAGCAGTTGCATGCTGTATCCACTACACCATACTTCAAAGCCATAAGAGAGGTAGGAATTCTGGGGTATTTAACCAACCAGAACTCCAATCGTCTCCCAGGCAATGAGATAGTGTGGGACCTCTAATGCTCTTTCATCGGTTCCTGTTATATGGGAAAACTCAGTGCCAAATGCTTAATGCACAGAATACCCTATTCCAGTAGCTGAAGTTTATAACTTTTTAGACACTCAACCCACCAGGAGACTCGAACACTGGCCAACAAGGTGGCAGTTGCATGCTGTATCCACTACACCATACTTCAAAGCCATAAGAGAGGTAGGAATTCTGGGGTATTTAACCAACCAGAACTCCAATCCTCTCCCAGGCAATGAGATAGTGTGGGACCTCTAATGCTCTTTCATCGGTTCCTGTTATATGGGAAAACTCAGTGCCAAATGCTTAATGCACAGACTACCCTATTCCAGTAGCTGAAGTTTATAACTTTTTAGACACTCAACCCACCAGGGGACTCGAACACTGGCCAACAAGGTGGCAGTTGCATGCTGTATCCACTACACAATACTTCAAAGCCATAAGAGAGGTAGGAATTCAGGGGTATTTAACCAACCAGAACTCCAATCCTCTCCCAGGCAATGAGATAGTGTGGGACCTCTAATGCTCTTTCATCGGTTCCTGTTATATGGGAAACTCAGTGCCAAATGCTTAATGCACAGACTACCCTATTCCAGTAGCTGAAGTTTATAACTTTTTAGACACTCAACCCACCAGGAGACTCGAACACTGGCCAACAAGGTGGCAGTTGCATGCTGTATCCACTACACCATACTTCAAAGCCATAAGAGAGGTAGGAATTCTGGGGTATTTAACCAACCAGAACTCCAATCGTCTCCCAGGCAATGAGATAGTGTGGGACCTCTAATGCTCTTTCATCGGTTCCTGTTATATGGGAAAACTCAGTGCCAAATGCTTAATGCACAGAATACTCTATTCCAGTAGCTGAAGTTTATAACTTTTTAGACACTCAACCCACCAGGAGACTCGAACACTGGCCAACAAGGTGGCAGTTGCATGCTGTATCCACTACACCATATTTCAAAGCCATAAGAGAGGTAGGAATTCTGGGGTATTTAACCAACCAGAACTCCAATCCTCTCCCAGGCAATGAGATAGTGTGGGACCTCTAATGCTCTTTCATCGGTTCCTGTTATATGGGAAAACCCAGTGCCAAATGCTTAATGCACAGAATACCCTATTTCAGTAGCTGAAATTTATAACTTTTTAGACACTCAACCCACCAGGAGACTCGAACACTGGCCAACAAGGTGGCAGTTGCATGCTGTATCCACTACACCATACTTCAAAGCCATAAGAGAGGTAGGAATTCTGGGGTATTTAACCAACCAGAACTCCAATCCTCTCCCAGGCAATGAGATAGTGTGGGACCTCTAATGCTCTTTCATCGGTTCCTGTTATATGGGAAAACCCAGTGCCAAATGCTTAATGCACAGAATACCCTATTCCAGTAGCTGAAGTTTATAACTTTTTAGACACTCAACGCACCAGGAGACTCGAACACTGGCCAACAAGGTGGCAGTTGCATGCTGTATCCACTACACCATACTTCAAAGCCATAAGAGAGGTAGGAATTCTGGGGTATTTAACCAACCAGAACTCCAATCCTCTCCCAGGCAATGAGATAGTGTGGGACCTCTAATGCTCTTTCATCGGTTCCTGTTATATGGGAAAACTCAGTGCCAAATGCTTAATGCACAGACTACCCTATTCCAGTAGCTGAAGTTTATAACTTTTTAGACACTCAACCCACCAGGAGACTCGAACACTGGCCAACAAGGTGGCAGTTGCATGCTGTATCCACTACACCATACTTCAAAGCCATAAGAGAGGTAGGAATTCTGGGGTATTTAACCAACCAGAACTCCAATCCTCTCCCAGGCAATGAGATAGTGTGGGACCTCTAATGCTCTTTCATCGGTTCCTGTTATATGGGAAAACTCAGTGCCAAATGCTTAATGCACAGACTACCCTATTCCAGTAGCTGAAGTTTATAACTTTTTAGACACTCAACCCACCAGGAGACTCGAACACTGGCCAACAAGGTGGCAGTTGCATGCTGTATCCACTACACAATACTTCAAAGCCATAAGAGAGGTAGGAATTCAGGGGTATTTAACCAACCAGAACTCCAATCCTCTCCCAGGCAATGAGATAGTGTGGGACCTCTAATGCTCTTTCATCGGTTCCTGTTATATGGGAATCTCAGTGCCAAATGCTTAATGCACAGACTACCCTATTCCAGTAGCTGAAGTTTATAACTTTTTAGACACTCAACCCACCAGGAGACTCGAACACTGGCCAACAAGGTGGCAGTTGCATGCTGTATCCACTACACCATACTTCAAAGCCATAAGAGAGGTAGGAATTCTGGGGTATTTAACCAACCAGAACTCCAATCCTCTCCCAGGCAATGAGATAGTGTGGGACCTCTAATGCTCATTCATCGGTTCCTGTTATATGGGAAAACTCAGTGCCAAATGCTTAATGCACAGACTACCCTATTCCAGTAGCTGAAGTTTATAACTTTTTAGACACTCAACCCACCAGGAGACTTGAACACTGGCCAACAAGGTGGCAGTTGCATGCTGTATCCACTACACCATACTTCAAAGCCATAAGAGAGGTAGGAATTCTGGGGTATTTAACCAACCAGAACTCCAATCCTCTCCCAGGCAATGGGATAGTGTGGGACCTCTAATGCTATTTCATCGGTTCCTGTTATATGGGAAACTCAGTGCCAAATGCTTAATGCACAGACTACCCTATTCCAGTAGCTGAAGTTTATAACTTTTTAGACACTCAACCCACCAGGAGACTCGAACACTGGCCAACAAGGTGGCAGTTGCATGCTGTATCCACTACACCATACTTCAAAGCCATAAGAGAGGTAGGAATTCTGGGGTATTTAACCAACCAGAACTCCAATCGTCTCCCAGGCAATGAGATAGTGTGGGACCTCTAATGCTCTTTCATCGGTTCCTGTTATATGGGAAAACTCAGTGCCAAATGCTTAATGCACAGAATACCCTATTCCAGTAGCTGAAGTTTATAACTTTTTAGACACTCAACCCACAAGGAGACTCGAACACTGGCCAACAAGGTGGCAGTTGCATGCTGTATCCACTACACCATACTTCAAAGCCATAAGAGAGGTAGGAATTCTGGGGTATTTAACCAACCAGAACTCCAATCCTCTCCCAGGCAATGAGATAGTGTGGGACCTCTAATGCTCTTTCATCGGTTCCTGTTATATGGGAAAACTCAGTGCCAAATGCTTAATGCACAGACTACCCTATTCCAGTAGCTGAAGTTTATAACTTTTTAGACACTCAACCCACCAGGAGACTCGAACACTGGCCAACAAGGTGGCAGTTGCATGCTGTATCCACTACACCATACTTCAAAGCCATAAGAGAGGTAGGAATTCTGGGGTATTTAACCAACCAGAACTCCAATCCTCTCCCAGGCAATGAGATAGTGTGGGACCTCTAATGCTCTTTCATCGGTTCCTGTTATATGGGAAAACTCAGTGCCAAATGCTTAATGCACAGACTACCCTATTCCAGTAGCTGAAGTTTATAACTTTTTAGACACTCAACCCACCAGGAGACTCGAACACTGGCCAACAAGGTGGCAGTTGCATGCTGTATCCACTACACCATACTTCAAAGCCATAAGAGAGGTAGGAATTCTGGGGTATTTAACCAACCAGAACTCCAATCCTCTCCCAGGCAATGAGATAGTGTGGGACCTCTAATGCTCTTTCATCGGTTCCTGTTATATGGGAAAACTCAGTGCCAAATGCTTAATGCACAGACTACCCTATTCCAGTAGCTGAAGATTATAACTTTTTAGACACTCAACCCACCAGGAGACTCGAACACTGGCCAACAAGGTGGCAGTTGCATGCTGTATCCACTACACCATACTTCAGAGCCATAAGAGAGGTAGGAATTCTGGGGTATTTAACCAACCAGAACTCCAATCCTCTCCCAGGCAATGAGATAGTGTGGGACTTCTAATGCTCTTTCATCGTTTCCTGTTATATGGGAAAACTCAGTGCCAAATGCTTAATGCACAGACTACCCTATTCCAGAAGCTGAAGTTTATAACTTTTTAGACACTCAACCCACCAGGAGACTCAAACACTGGCCAACAAGGTGGCAGTTGCATGCTGTATCCACTACACCATACTTCAAAGCCATAAGAGAGGTAGGAATTCTGGGGTATTTAACCAACCAGAACTCCAATCCTCTCCCAGGCAATGAGATAGTGTGGGACCTCTAATGCTCTTTCATCGGTTCCTGTTATATGGGAAAACTCAGTGTCAAATGCTTAATGCACAGACTACCCTATTCCAGTAGCTGAAGATTATAACTTTTTAGACACTCAACCCACCAGGAGACTTGAACACTGGCCAACAAGGTGGCAGTTGCATGCTGTATCCACTACACCATACTTCAAAACCATAAGAGAGGTAGGAATTCTGGAGTATTTAACCAACCAAAACTCCAATCCTCTCCCAGGCAATGAGATAGTGTGGGACCTCTCATGCTCTTTCATCGGTTCCTGTTATATGGGAAAACTCAGTGCCAAATGCTTAATGCACAGACTACCCTATTCCAGAAGCTGAAGTTTATAACTTTTTAGACACTCAACCCACCAGGAGACTCGAACACTGGCCAACAAGGTGGCAGTTGCATGCTGTATCCACTACACCATACTTCAAAGCCATAAGAGAGGTAGGAATTCTGGGGTATTTAACCAACCAGAACTCCAATCCTCTCCCAGGCAATGAGATAGTGTGGGACCTCTAATGCTCTTTCATCGGTTCCTGTTATATGGGAAAACTCAGTGCCAAATGCTTAATGCACAGACTACCCTATTCCAGTAGCTGAAGTTTATAACTTTTTAGACACTCAATCCACCAGGAGACTCGAACAATTGCCAACAAGGTGGCAGTTACATGCTGTATCCACTACACCATACTTCAAAGCCATAAGAGAGGTAGGAATTCTGGGGTATTTAACCAACCAGAACTCCAATCCTCTCCCAGGCAATGAGATAGTGTGGGACCTCTAATGCTCTTTCATCGGTTCCTGTTATATGGGAAAACTCAGTGCCAAATGCTTAATGCACAGACTACCCTATTCCAGTAGCTGAAGTTTATAACTTTTTAGACACTCAACCCACCAGGAGACTCGAACACTGGCCAACAAGGTGGCAGTTGCATGCTGTATCCACTACACCATACTTCAAAGCCATAAGAGAGGTAGGAATTCTGGGGTATTTAACCAACCAGAACTCCAATCCTCTCCCAGGCAATGAGATAGTGTGGGACCTCTAATGCTCTTTCATCGGTTCCTGTTATATGGGAAAACTCAGTGCCAAATGCTTAATGCACAGACTACCCTATTCCAGTAGCTGAAGATTATAACTTTTTAGACACTCAACCCACCAGGAGACTCGAACACTGGCCAACAAGGTGGCAGTTGCATGCTGTATCCACTACACCATACTTCAAAGCCATAAGAGAGGTAGGAATTCTGGGGTATTTAACCAACCAGAACTCCAATCCTCTCCCAGGCAATGAGATAGTGTGGGACCTCTAATGCTCTTTCATCGGTTCCTGTTATATGGGAAAACTCAGTGCCAAATGCTTAATGCACAGACTACCCTATTCCAGTAGCTGAAGATTATAACTTTTTAGACACTCAACCCACCAGGAGACTTCAACACTGGCCAACAAGGTGGCAGTTGCATGCTGTATCCACAACACCATACTTCAAAACCATAAGAGAGGTAGGAATTCTGGAGTATTTAACCAACCAAAACTCCAATCCTCTCCCAGGCAATGAGATAGTGTGGGACCTCTCATGCTCTTTCATCGGTTCCTGTTATATGGGAAAACTCAGTGCCAAATGCTTAATGCACAGACTACCCTATCCCAGAAGCTGAAGTTTATAACTTTTTAGACACTCAACCCTCCAGGAGACTCGAACACTGGCCAACAAGGTGGCAGTTGCATGCTGTATCCACTACACCATACTTCAAAGCCATAAGAGAGGTAGGAATTCTGGGGTATTTAACCAACCAGAACTCCAATCCTCTCCCAGGCAATGAGATAGTGTGGGACCTCTAATGCTCTTTCATCGGTTCCTGTTATATGGGAAAACTCAGTGCCAAATGCTTAATGCACAGACTACCCTATTCCAGTAGCTGAAGTTTATAACTTTTTAGACACTCAATCCACCAGGAGACTCGAACAATTGCCAACAAGGTGGCAGTTACATGCTATATCCACTACACCATACTTCAAAGCCATAAGAGAGGTAGGAATTCTGGGGTATTTAACCAACCAGAACTCCAATCCTCTCCCAGGCAATGAGATAGTGTGGGACCTCTAATGCTCTTTCATCGGTTCCTGTTATATGGGAAAACTCAGTGCCAAATGCTTAATGCACAGACTACCCTATTCCAGTAGCTGAAGTTTATAACTTTTTAGACACTCAACCCACCAGGAGACTCGAACACTGGCCAACAAGGTGGCAGTTGCATGCTGTATCCACTACACCATACTTCAAAGCCATAAGAGAGGTAGGAATTCTGGGGTATTTAACCAACCAGAACTCCAATCCTCTCCCAGGCAATGAGATAGTGTGGGACCTCTAATGCTCTTTCATCGGTTCCTGTTATATGGGAAAACTCAGTGCCAAATGCTTAATGCACAGACTACCCTATTCCAGTAGCTGAAGATTATAACTTTTTAGACACTCAACCCACCAGGAGACTCGAACACTGGCCAACAAGGTGGCAGTTGCATTCTGTATCCACTACACCATACTTCAGAGCCATAAGAGAGGTAGGAATTCTGGGGTATTTAACCAACCAGAACTCCAATCCTCTCCCAGGCAATGAGATAGTGTGGGACTTCTAATGCTCTTTCATCGTTTCCTGTTATATGGGAAAACTCAGTGCCAAATGCTTAATGCACAGACTACCCTATTCCAGAAGCTGAAGTTTATAACTTTTTAGACACTCAACCCACCAGGAGACTCGAACACTGGCCAACAAGGTGGCAGTTGCATGCTGTATCCACTACACCATACTTCAAAGCCATAAGAGAGGTAGGAATTCTGGGGTATTTAACCAACCAGAACTCCAATCCTCTCCCAGGCAATGAGATAGTGTGGGACCTCTAATGCTCTTTCATCGGTTCCTGTTATATGGGAAAACTCAGTGCCAAATGCTTAATGCACAGACTACCCTATTCCAGTAGCTGAAGATTATAACTTTTTAGACACTCAACCCACCAGGAGACTTGAACACTGGCCAACAAGGTGGCAGTTGCATGCTGTATCCACTACACAATACTTCAAAACCATAAGAGAGGTAGGAATTCTGGAGTATTTAACCAACCAAAACTCCAATCCTCTCCCAGGCAATGAGATAGTGTGGGACCTCTCATGCTCTTTCATCGGTTCCTGTTATATGGGAAAACTCAGTGCCAAATGCTTAATGCACAGACTACCCTATTCCAGAAGCTGAAGTTTATAACTTTTTAGACACTCAACCCACCAGGAGACTCGAACACTGGCCAACAAGGTGGCAGTTGCATGCTGTATCCACTACACCATACTTCAAAGCCATAAGAGAGGTAGGAATTCTGGGGTATTTAACCAACCAGAACTCCAATCCTCTCCCAGGCAATGAGATAGTGTGGGACCTCTAATGCTCTTTCATCGGTTCCTGTTATATGGGAAAACTCAGTGCCAAATGCTTAATGCACAGACTACCCTATTCCAGTAGCTGAAGTTTATAACTTTTTAGACACTCAATCCACCAGGAGACTCGAACAATTGCCAACAAGGTGGCAGTTACATGCTGTATCCACTACACCATACTTCAAAGCCATAAGAGAGGTAGGAATTCTGGGGTATTTAACCAACCAGAACTCCAATCCTCTCCCAGGCAATGAGATAGTGTGGGACCTCTAATGCTCTTTCATCGGTTCCTGTTATATGGGAAAACTCAGTGCCAAATGCTTAATGCACAGACTACCCTATTCCAGTAGCTGAAGTTTATAACTTTTTAGACACTCAACCCACCAGAAGACTCGAACACTGGCCAACAAGGTGGCAGTTGCATGCTGTATCCACTACACCATACTTCAAAGCCATAAGGGAGGTAGGAATTCTGGGGTATTTAACCAACCAGAACTCCAATCCTCTCCCAGGCAATGAGATAGTGTGGGACCTCTAATGCTCTTTCATCGGTTCCTGTTATATGGGAAAACTCAGTGCCAAATGCTTAATGCACAGACTAAAAAGTTATAAACTTCAGCTACTGGAATAGGGTAGTCTGTGCATTATATATATATATATATATATATATATATATATATATATATATATATATATATATATATATATATATATATATATATATATATATATATATATATATATATATATATGTCGTACCTAGTAGCCAGAACTCACTTTTTGGCCTACTATTCAAGGCCCGATTTGCCTTATAAGCCAAGTTTTCCTGAATTAATATATTTTTTCTAATTTTTTTCTTATGAAATGATAAAGCTATCCATTTCATTATGTATGAGGTCAATTTTTTTTTATTGGAGTTAAAATTAACGTAGATATATGACCGAACCTAACCAACCCTACCTAACCTAACCTAACCTATCTTTATAGGTGAGGTTTGGTTAGGTAGCCGAAAAAGTTAGGTTAGGTTAGGTTAGGTAGGTTAGGTAGTCGAAAAACAATTAATTCATGAAAACTTGACTTATTAGGCAAATTGGGCCTTACATAGTAGGCTGAGAAGTGCGTTCTGGCTACTAGGTACGACATATATATATATATATATATATATATATATATATATATATATATATATATATATATATATATATATATATATATATATATATATATATATATATATATATAAAGTTTGTGAGGGTACCACCTCTGGTGCCAATGTGGGGACCCATAGCCTCGGAGAAGAAAATAAAAAGTATTCAGAGGAGACCTTGTGGTTTCTCACTGAACACTAATATTATCTTCTCCTACCACCCCCATTCTTTTGTATGTACACATATATATTTACTTTATTTGAACTTTGTTACAAAAAAGGAGTTACATATGGGTTACAAAGATGGTTATCATAGGTTGTCGAGTTCCTCCAGCTCCTCAGATGGCGGGCAGGAATCCTGGATGCAGTGCGCATTTCCCCTCTGTATCGCCACACTGAGGTGCTGAAAAAAGAAAGCTTGCAGCTCTTGGGTCCCTTGTTGTTTCAATGAGCCTAGAACCCAGTTCCTTCAAAAAACTGGTAGCACTTTTGCCCCAGGCGCCGAGTGTCTCAGAAGCAATGGGGACAAAATTGTAGTGGTGATCCAGTTCTCTATACTTACGGGATTTGGCTACTTCCCTGTGGGTGGCAGCGCCACCTGGTTGTGCAACACTGAGGTTAATGTAGGTGTTAGCCAGGGTTGATACGCACGTGTAGTCCCATACCAACTGCTTGCCATTCTTCCAGGGGTTCACTGTGATACCATCCGGGCGACCAATAAGAGCATCAGAGTTACGGGGCGTTAGGTAACAGGGCTCTCTTTCAGCTGGGCATCCAGCTGTGGTGAGGCTCCTCTTGATGATGTCGTTAACTTCACTGTGCCTCGAGTGCCATTCCCCTGTGCTTTGGCAGAGTAGGCCATGGTGGCCATACCTGTCATCCACCATCTCGCCGCAAATACACCTATATCTGGTGTGGATTGGGGCAGCAAGGCGGAGGGCCACAGCAATTCGGAGGGCGTGTGGTGTGAGACGCGTGCCAGTTGCCGACATTGGGGTTGCTAACAGGAAATCCCCTGCATGTGGTGCTGCTACTGCTGTGAGGCAAGCAATGTCGTGTTGTGTTGTTGCAGCACCCAGGCACTCTGCAGCAACTTGGTCTACAATGGGGCCATCCCAGCTGGATTGCTTGTGGGCTTTTGGGGATGGTGGTTGAGGTGATTGGCCTGCACGAGAGGCCCACTCTGTGGCACAGCGTGTAAAATTGGGATCATGTACACCTGCCAGCTGATGTAGGTGGGCAGGTGGAATTTCCTTCACAAGGTCGTCGGATGCTGATAAGATATATATATATATATATATATATATATATATATATATATATATATATATATATATATATATATATATATATATATATTTATATATATTTATATATATATATATATATATATATATATATATATATATATATATATATATATATATATATATATATATATATATATATATATATATATATATATATTAGTATATTTTTGTAGCAGTCTTTCCTGTAGACATATATTATTAAATATGACCGAAAAAGTAAGATTAATAATTCTAACACGAATTTTCTCAATCTTTCGTACATTTCTTTTCACTGTTGGAGGTAAATCAAAAATCAATTCTCCAAAATTCATTTTTATTTCTAGTCTGACGCGACACGAGCGCGTTTCGTAAAACTTATTACATTTTCAAAGACTTTAGTTTACAAATACACAACTGAATAGAACTTACGCATCTCCGATTTTCTATCTACATTTGAGTGAGGTGGATGGGGTGAGGTGGCATTAATAGGGTATTAATTTCATCAACACAAGACAGAACAAGAGGTGGCATTAATAGGGTATTAATTTCATCAACACAAGACAGAACACGAAACAATGGGTATTGAATAGAAGTGTTTGTAGAAAGCCTATTGGTCCATATTTCTTGATGCTTCTATATTGGAGCGGAGTCTTGAGGTGGGTAGAATATAGTTGTGCATTAATTGGCTGTTGATTGCTGGTGTTGACTTCTTGATGTGTAGTGCCTCGCAAACGTCAAGCCGCCTGCTATCGCTGTATCTATCGATGATTTCTCTGTTGTTTACTAGGATTTCTCTGGCGATGGTTTGGTTGTGGGAAGAGATTATATGTTCCTTAATGGAGCCCTGTTGCTTATGCATCGTTAAACGCCTAGAAAGAGATGTTGTTGTCTTGCCTATATACTGGGTTTTTTGGAGCTTACAGTCCCCAAGAGGGCATTTGAAGGCATAGACGACGTTAGTCTCTTTTAAAGCGTTCTGTTTTGTGTCTGGAGAGTTTCTCATGAGTAGGCTGGCCGTTTTTCTGGTTTTATAGTAAATCGTCAGTTGTATCCTCTGATTTTTGTCTATAGGGATAACGTTTCTATTAACAATATCTTTCAGGACCCTTTCCTCCGTTTTATGAGCTGTGGAAAAGAAGTTCCTGTAAAATAGTCTAATATTGGGTATAGTTGTTGTGTTAGTTGTCTCCCAGTATATAGGCAAGACAACAACATCTCTTTCTAGGCGTTTAACGATGCATAAGCAACAGGGCTCCATTAAGGAACATATAATCTCTTCCCACAACCAAACCATCGACAGAGAAATCCTAGTAAACAACACAGAAATCATCGATAGATACAGCAATAGCAGGCGGCTTGACGTTTGCGAGGCACTACACATCAAGAAGTCAACACCAGCAATCAACAGCCAATTAATGCACAACTATATTCTACCCACCTCAAGACTCCGCTCCAATATAGAAGCATCAAGAAATATGGACCAATAGGCTTTCTACAAACACTTCTATTCAATACCTATTGTTTCGTGTTCTGTCTTGTGTTGATGAAATTAATACCCTATTAATGCCACCTCACCCCATCCACCTAACTCAAATGTAGATATAAAATCGGAGATGCGTAAGTTCTATTCAGTTGTGTATTTGTAAACTAAAGTCTTTGAAAATGTAATAAGTTTTACGAAACGCGCTCGTGTCGCGTCAGACTAGAATTAAAAATGAATTTTGGAGAATTGATTTTTGATTTACCTCCAACAGTGAAAAGAAATGTACGAAAGATTGAGAAAATTCGTGTTAGAATTATTAATCTTACTTTTTCGGTCATATTTAATAATATATATATATATATATATATATATATATATATATATATATAGAACTTTAGAACACTTTCCCACCAGGAGACTCGAACCCTAGCCAGCACAGAAGCGTTCTAGCAACTGGCATAACAGGTACGCCTTAACCCGCTCCACCACCCACTCAGACCCTTAAAAGAGATGGTAATTTCGGAGTATTTAAATACACCAAAGATCACCACCTCCCAAGAGCACTAGAGCAAGTGAGGGGTCATTTAGACGTTAATTTCATCAAGTCCCTGTTAATATGGGAAGACACAGTGTCTATGCTTAAGGCACAACTCTCCTAAACACGAGAGTGAAGTATAGAACTTTAGAACACTTTCCCACCAGGAGACTCGAACCCTAGCCAGCACAGAAGCGTTCTAGCAACTGGCATAACAGGTACGCCTTAACCCGCTCCACCACCCACTCAGACCCTTAAAAGAGATGGTAATTTCGGAGTATTTAAATACACCAAAGATCACCACCTCCCAAGAGCACTAGAGCAAGTGAGGGGTCATTTAGACGTTAATTTCATCAAGTCCCTGTTAATATGGGAAGACACAGTGTCTATGCTTAAGGCACAACTCTCCTAAACACGAGAGTGAAGTATAGAACTTTAGAACAATATATATATATATATATATATATATATATATATATATATATATATATATATATATATATATATATATATATATATATATATATATATATATATATATATATATAGAACAATATATATATATATATTGAACTTTAGAACAATATATATAAATATATATATATATATATATATATATATATATATATATATATATATATATATATATACATACATATATATATATATATATATGTATGTATGTATATATATATGTATGTATATATTAATCGCCTCCTCAAGTGGCGTCTCTCCTTCCCTCTCCCTCGCAGGGATACGCATGCGCAGTACACTCCACAGGATACTCGAGGTTAAGGGGGCATATCAATGTAAAATTAAAAGTGGTTCAATTTGCTTATAAATTTTTTTATGAAATGGTTATAGAAAGGGCTGCAGCTGGTCCAAGTTTCATCATCACACCCTAAACAGAAAAGGAGAAAAAAAATAAACAGCGAATTATGCAACGAATTTTCAAATGGTTTCAGGGAACACATGTGTCAACTAAAATCATTTTTATAACACTCAGATATTAAATTAAACACATAATAAAGGATTCTAGTGATCAATTTTACCAAAAAAGTGTTTAGTGCAATAATATAATTTTTCAAAGTTACCCTTCTAAAAAAAATATGCAATATATGATATTTATAATTTTTTATAAAATCAACAAATAGACTTTGGACTAAAATGTCTACTAGATTCTGTAGAAGCACAAACGCTACATATACCGTGTAATTTGCATGTAAATTGATTAATAAATGAAAGCTCTGAAGTAATTTGAACGTGTAAATTACTTTCCAGAGTAAAATAAAGATCCAAGTTCGGCCACCTGTAGCTGAGCTTGACTTTGACAGATTTCGTTCATAATTGATACCCTTGCAGATAGGCATCCATTGAGCAAGGTGTGCAAGTTTCATGCAAATCCCTTGATAACAAACGAGAAAAAAATATTGGCCAAAAAAAAGGAAAAAAAAAAAAAGAAAAAAAAAAGAAATATAAATATATTGCACAAACATATTACAATTATTACAAGAGTTTGTGCTTCTACAGCACATAGTAGACATTTTAGTTGACACATGTGTTCCCTGAGATTATTTGAGAATGTTGAACATTCGTTGCATAATACGTTGTGTATTTTTTTTCTCCTTTTCTGTTTAGGGTGTGATGGTGAAACTTGGACCAGTTGCAGCCCTTTCTATAACCATTTCATAAAAAAATTTATAAGCAAATTGAACAACTTTTAATTTATAACGATTTAGAATGATATGCCCCCTTAAAGTAATTTATTTACTCGTAATTAATTAGGCAAGTAGGGACTTATGACAAGTATTAATGTCATAAATGTATTATATTATAATACCACTTCTCGTAGGGCAATTGATTTAATTAAGACTACACGAAATAAACGAGCAATGTTGAATGTAGATTTATTTTACATCCCAATAATATCTACAGGAGTAATCAGTCTGATATCTGATTACATGATTGAGTTCAGTAAGCAATAATATGCGAAATAAGTAAACTCTTTCATAGAAGATTGATCGAGAATTGATGGAAGATGGAGACTAGGAAGGATTTGGCAAAAATTGCGTTGCAATAGAAAAATATTAATTAGGTTAATTCTACGAATAAGTAATGTTAGTAAATGCAATTGTTAGCAAATAAATGAAGATTGAATATTAGTAGACATTACGATTGTGAAACATGAAATACCACTTGGAGTCAGTGATCATTGTGTCCAAGTCTTTGACTACACAATAGAGCTTCAAATTGTGACCACAGGACAAGAGGTCTGGGAAAGGAGAGTAAACTATAGGAAAGTGGATTACAGGAGGATAAGAGAATATCTGGGAGAAGTGCAGTGGGAAAATGAACTAAGAGGACAAACAGTGCAAGATATAGACCTAGTCAAATGGAAATGCAAGGAGGCCGAAGAAAGTTTTATATTAACAGTAAAGGGAAAAAAGCAGGACGGAATATAATAACCCTTGGTTTAATAGACAGTGTCAGGAAGGAAAAATGTGAAGCAGGAGAGGGTGAAGTAAATACAGAGGACATTAAGTTTAGATGCAGCAGGGCTAGGAATGAATTAGACTGCTATTAACAGAGCTAGACTGCTAATAAAATTTAAGAGGTAGGAGGGAGGTAGTGGAACAGCCCTAGCTTGGGTAAGGAATTACTTAATAGTTAGGAGCCACAGGGTAACAGTCAGGGGCAAGAAGTCAGACTGGCGAACCGTAACGAGTGGAGTACCTCAAGGATCGGTGACGGGACTAGTTCAATTAATAATATACGTGAGCACCATGTCTACAGGAGTCAAGTCTTATATATCGATGTTTGCAGATGACATGAACCTAATGAGACGAGTTGTGACAGAGGAGGATTGTAGGATCCTCCAAGGAGACTTGAACAAGCTGCATAGATGGTCAGAGAAATGGCTACTGGAGTTCAACACGAGCAAGTGTAAAGTTATGGAAATGGGAGTAGTTGACAGGAGACCAAAGGGTCAGTACACAATGAAGGAAACTACCTCCGAGAAAGGGACCTGGGAATGGACGTAACACCAAATCTAACTTCCGAGGACCATATGAATCGCATAACGACTGCAACATACTCTACGCTAATAAAAGTTAGAACGTCTTTCAGAGACCTAAGTAAAGAGGCATTCAGAGCAATTTACTCCGCCTACTTGAGAAAAGTCTTAGAGTATGCAGCCCTATCATGGAGGCCCCCCCTAAAGAAACACGTTAGGAAACTGGAAAAGGTTCAGAAATTTGCGACGTGGCTAGTCCCGGAGTTGCATGAGATAAGATATGAAGAGAAACTAAAATAACTGAACCTGACGACATTAGTAAAACGCAAGGAGCCAGCAGATATGACAGCAGCATTCAAAATACTGAAGGGGATTGGCAGAGTGGAAATAGACAAAATGTCCACAAGGAATACCAACAGAGCAAGGAGACATGGATGGAAGTTGATAACTCAGATGAGTCATCGAGATGTTAGAAAGTTTTCTTTTAGCGTGAGAAAAGTTGGGAATGGCATGAACTAAAGGAGCACATTGTGGAAGCAAACACTATTCATAGCTTTAAACCTAGGTAATATAAATAAGGACAGGAGCCATTGCTTTAAACAACCGACGGCTAGGAAGGCGGGATCAGGGAGCACATGCTCGATCCTCCAGGCACAAATAGGTGAGTACACACAAGACATGATGGACTACATCACAAAGAAGTGTAAGGCCGCAGCAAACAAGTTTGTCACAGTCCGAAAGGAAACAAAAAATTTAAATGCGGTACCCATGGTTTATTCAGGAATGCAAGCTTGCGAAGCAGTTAAGTTTGTTTAATTTAGGCGGCACAACTTTTTGTGCCGCCTAATTACCAAGTGTGTACAGTAGGGGGTGGCGGACAGTGGTTGTGTACCATCGGGTAGGTCATCCCATAAAGGTGCATTTACGGTTAAAAGGCACTCTCTATACAGCCTTGGTGGACACCGGTGCTTCCGTGTCCATCATGAGTCGTAGCGTGTTAGGATCAGACGTCAGGCTGATACCTAACAACAGGAGATTAACGGCGGTGGGGGATAATGCGTTGCGGGTGTTGGGTGAGACAACTGTGGTTTTCCAGCTAGAAGATAGATGGTTTAAACATAGTTTTGTAGTAATACAGGATATAGGGCTGAAACATACCAACATTATCTTGGGAATCTATTTCCTCGAAAAATACTCATGTACCATAGCGTTCAGTGCAAGGGGGAATAAATTGGTATGTGGGGGTCAAGCGGTAGACGTTAACAAGGTGAGGAGTAGAGAAGGAGTAGCAGTAGTGAGGGGTAACTGTGGTAACTCGGCTGGGGACCAGAATATACAGTGGGCAGTCACGGTACCCAAGGATGTCACCATTCCGGGAGAAGCGTCCTTAGTGATTAAAATGGCATGTAAAGCTAAGGGAGTAGACGTTGTGCAAATTGAGCCATTGGATAATCCAGCAGGGTTGGTGATAATGGAGACTATTGAAGACATAAATGAAGGGGTAATTCGGTTGAGGGTTTTTAATCCCTCTCGCTGGCCAGTCACCTTGAGTAGGCATACACAGGTAGCGTGGGGGCACCCTGTGGAGGAGATTATTGCAGCCATGTCAGTAAGTCAGACTGAGGGCGATGAGGATAGAATGGATAAATTAATGGGAATAGTGGATAGGATGTCCATGGAAAGGGAGGTTAAGGAAGCCTTAAGGGGTTTAGTCAGGGCGTTCCCGGATGTTTTTGCGTTGAGAGGGGAACCCCCAAGGTGTTTAACTCAAGGAGCACAGGATTGACGTAGAAGGCGCACATCCAGTATATACGAGAGCATATAGCATACCCGTGGCACACCAGAGGGAGGTGAAGCAGGAGATAAGCCAGCTAAGAGATCATGATATCATTGAACCATCCAGTTCACCGTGGCACAGCCCTCTCGTAGTAGTCAGGAAAAAGAATGGGGGAGTGAGGTTATGTGTAGATTTCTGCAGAATTAACAAGCTGACGAGGGACGAAGCATACCCATTACCTAACATACAGGACACATTGACACACTTGAAGGGTACACAATATTTTACCACATTAGACCTACTCAGTGGGTATCACCAGATACCGCTGGAGGAAGAGTCGAGGGAAATCACAGCGTTTAGTGCGTGCAACAACGAGCTCTGGCAATATAAACCACTTCCTTTCAGGTTGAAGTCAGCACCTGCTGTGTTCAGTAGGCTAATGATGAGTGTGTTATCGGGGTTGATAGGTCCCACAGCGTTGCTGTACCTCGATGACGTAATCGTGCTGGGAAAGTCATTAGAGGAGCACATGCATAATTTGAGGAAACTCTTGCTAAGGCTGAGGTCACACAACCTCAAAGTGAATTTCGAAAAATGCAGTTTTTTTGGAGAATTGGTAACATTCCTGGGTCATACAGTGGGCCGGATGGGTATCAGTCCATTGCCAGATAAAACCAGGGATATTCAAGAGTTACCAGTTCCACAGAACAAGAAAGAGTGCAAATCTTTCCTGGGGTTGGTTAGCTATTATCGGCGATTTATTAAAGATTTTTCAAAACTTGCAAGACCATTACATCAGATCAGTGGACTTGCAGAGTTCGTGTGGGGGAAGGAACAACAGCAGGCGTTCCAGGTACTGAGGGCTGCTGTCAGCTCTCGCAGTATCTTGGCGCACCCAGATTTTAGCAAACCGTTTCTGGTGTATGCGGATGCTTCTGGCGCAGCGATAGGTGGTGTGGTAGCTCAGGTGGATGAGCGAGGACGGGAGCGTCCCATTGCATTTTGTTCACGAGTACTATGTCCTGCAGAGAGGAACTATAGTACGATTGAGAGGGAAGCGCTAGCGATCACATTCATATTACAACGGAACCGGTACATCTTGCTTGGACATGAAATTTTGCTCAGAAGCGATCACAAACCCCTTAAGTATGTGTTCGAGTCCAAGGAGCCTTGTCAGCGACTGGCACGGTGGGTTACCTCGCTCTCAGAGTTTAACATTACAAACTTTGAACATGTACCAGGGAAAAGCAATGTGGTCGCTGACGCGTTGTCAAAGTGTCACAATGTAGCAGTGGTGAGCGAAAGGCGGGGAGGAAGATGTGTCGTGGAATGTGAGGCAGTTGATACGGAGTCAGGAAGGTCACCCCCTGTGGGGGGAGGTAAGGAAGTTTTTGAGGGGTCAGCGTGCGGAGTTGAGGAAGTCACTTCCAGCACCAGTGGATGAGTTTGTGGTTGAAGATGAGGTGTTGTATCATCTTGGTAGGGTTTCGGGTATACGGTCTGAACTAGTATACCACGCAGTCTTCACACCGGAGTTCCAGAGGACTGCAATGTATCTGTGTCATAACATCCCAGCAACAGGCCATGGAGGGGAGTCCAAGACGTTGCAGAGGGCACGTCAAAGGTTCTATTGGCCATCCATGGGTAAAGATATCAAGGTCTATGTAGCCTCTTGTGATAGTTGTCTGAGGTACAAGGCACATAGGTTGGGGGCGGAACCTTTGCGTAGGTGGCCGGATGTGAGTACTCCTTTCGAGAGAGTACACATAGATCTTATTGGGCCGCTACCACAAGCTCATTCAGGGGCGAGGTACATATTTGTAGCAGTGGATGCACTCACACGGTTCACTGTGGTGAGTGTACTCCGTTCTAAGTCGGCAGAGGATGTGACCCAGGCCATGGTGGAAAGTGTGTTAACCAGGTTTGGGGCTCCTCAACAAGT
Organism: Procambarus clarkii; assembly: GCF_040958095.1. Classification (NCBI taxonomy): domain Eukaryota; kingdom Metazoa; phylum Arthropoda; class Malacostraca; order Decapoda; family Cambaridae; genus Procambarus; species Procambarus clarkii. Next base: position 43,508,980 of record NC_091158.1, on the reverse strand, counting down.
TGTGTCAGACCAAGGGTCAGAGTTTATCAATCAAGTATTTCAAAGCATCGCGAGTGTGTATCAATTCAAACTTACTCCAGTGCTGGCATATCGACCATCGGCGAATGGTTTGGTTGAAAAACACAATGCTGAAGTAATCAGTATTCTGCGGCATTTGGCTGCAGATGATGTGCTTGCATGGGATCAGAGTTTGTCGATGGTGGAGTCCGCGCTCAACACGGCGTTCAATAGGTCGGTGGGAGAAACCCCGCATTTTTTCTTGCATGGGTTCGATCCCCGACTTCCGTTCACGACGTTCACAAGCAAGCAACCGCCATGCTATGCGTTAGACTTCAGAAGTGTTGCCTGTAGGCGAGCAACCAAGGCATTTGACTTGGTGAAACTACATTTAAAAAAGTCGACAGAGGTAGCAGAGGCATAGTATAATGCGCGGAACAAGGTCCAAGCAAAGGTGATCAATGAAGGTGATAGGGTATTCGTGAAGCAGATGCACGCTCAGGCAGAAGGTAAGTTGGCACCCAAGTTGTGGGGCCATGTCGGGTTATTAGCAAAAAGCATGCAGAAGTTAAGGTTAAGGTGCTAAACACAGGGCATGTGTTCTCCTGTCACCCAGACCGCGTCTATACACTGACTGGTCAGGCAAGTGAGGAGCCATACCCTACGGGGAGTGTGCCAGGGGAGAGCACACCAGCGGCTGAGAACATAGGTAGGGGTACGAGGAGTTGGCAATCAAGGGTGGATAACGCAGAACAGCATTCGCAGGACCGGGGACAAGGTCCACAGGCGACGGTGACACATCGTTATCCGACCCGCTCTCGTGGGGTCATGAACACAGAAGGAGCATAGTATGTACTGTAGAGTAGTGCATGGCCATAGTAGTCTTTTTGTAGAGTGTGGGGTAGTGTGTAAAGTGTGGTGTAGAGTAGCGTGTGTAGTGGGTGGTGTAGTGTAGTGGCGTTTGGACGCCTGGTGTTGAGTGTGGTGTTGTGGAGTGCATAGCGGCACAGGAGGCCAGGTGGTGGTGGGTACGGTGAGTATCGGTGTAATGAGGTCAGGTGCGTCAGGACGCAGAGCCTGGCTGTTGAGAGACGTGGTGTTATAATGAGGTCATCAGTGGTTGGGTTGGTGGTTGGACTAGGCCAAAACAATGGAAACTCTTGGGTTGCAAGAGCAGGAAAAGTCCTAAACAGACTACATTTAAAAAACATGATTCTTGATAGAGAGGGTGATCATCCACACCCAAATTACACTCCTTCCGCGCCGTGGGAAGAGCCTACTTTCAAAATAGTAATAGAAAGTCTCCCAATGAAAAAGGCTGCCTATGATCCGACAATCCTAAAGCGCATAATAGAAGAGCAAATGTATAGCATAGCAGTAGCAGGAGCCACCCACATCTTCACAGACGGATCGGTGGACACAGAAAATGAGAGTGCTGGCGCTGCTCTTTGCACGACCAGCGTTCAGGCATATTGGAGACTGGGAGGACTAGTATCATCAACCCAAACTGAGCTGTTCGCCATACAACAGGCATTCGCATATGTGATTGCACAAAACACTCAAAATGCAATCATACACACAGACTCAAAAGCTGCACTTCAAATACTAGGACAAAAACAGTGGAAAGATAATGTGGAAATAATTACCACCATTTTGTATCAAGGAGCAGTCGCTAAAGGCAAAGGCCTCAACATAACTTTAAACTGGATCCCATCCCATATTGGAATCCCATTAAATGAAAAAGCTGATGAAATTGCTAAATTGGCAACTCGTCATCCAGTGATACATAAAACAATTCAACCCAGCCTAGAAAACATAAAAAACATCAACACCAAAAAACTCTCACATCTCAACAAAGCCTACCTGCACCAAAGAATAGCTGAAGGTTCGCCATCTGCAACATGGTATCTTCAGGCAACCAAATTAGAAAGGTTAAATATCCCAAAAGGAATCCACAGGGAAATAGCAGTTAGGCTATATAGACTACGTCTAGGTTACAGATGCAACTGGGAGATTGGTGAACCCCAAGAGAGAGAGTGCATCTTCTGCCAAACTGTCACAGAAAAGTCATTACTTCACTATCTTCTGGAATGTGAAGCAACCAATGACCTTAGAAGAGCTTTAAGAGTTCCTGAATCATGCAGTGGCCACCCTGAAGCCATCAACACAGCCACTCTCCTGGTCAACACAGCCACTCTCCTGGTCAACACAGCCACTCTCCTGGTCAACAAAGGTGTCCAGCAGCTGGACACCCTCATAAAGACTGTGAAGCAGTATCCTCCCCCGCGATAACAGCTTGATGGTTAAATGCAACCTCAGAACACTGGGGGAAAAAAAATATTGTACCACTTACGGGCTATTCATGCCCGTGCCACCTCTTGGGTGGCTTAATCTTTATCAATCAATCAATCGGTTGGGTTGACCAGAGGTGATGGTGTGTCGGAGTGGGTAAGTCTTATGGATAAGATTATAATGTAGAATTTCAAAATTTCAGGTGTTGATGGTTGCTGTGGGCGAGCCAAGTAGATATACTAATTTCTCATTAATTAAGTTGTTACAGGAATCTCGCTAGAGGCGAGCCAGTGGCAGTATAATGCTTTAGTGACATTAGTTGTGAAATTATTTTAATGAGGTATTTATTGTGATAATGTATGTGTATGTATATACTGTATATTACCTCATCGGCACCATTACGGCTTGAGAAGGTCCCCCGGGATCATGTCACAGAGCTTCAGGTAGAGTAGAAGGGAAGCCATGAGGCTACACTCAGTAATTCTAGAAAAAAAGGGGGGAGGAAGTGAAGCCAACGTGACGTTATAGGCGAAATTCGCCCCCTGACATCAAAGCAGGGATAAGGGCCAGCTGCAATGGCTTTGCAGCTGCGCTCAGGCTATATACGGGGAGAGAGTAAGGAGCTAAGGGGGTGTCATGTAATTATGAGATCGAGCAAGGGGGCTCCGAGGGAATATTTTGCAGGTACAACGGTCGGGAAGGTGTGAATACAGGTGGACACACTCTGGGCAGATGAGCCTAGAGTAATGTGCTACAGCTGTGGTGAGCACAGCAAGGAAGGATGACCAGAGAGCTGTGAGGTATCTACAGCGTTCTGGGGTTGGTGCCCTGGAACGAGACGGCTGCATAGACCCGAGGGAACATGACCCTGGGATAGGAATCTCCGTTGCTCTGGAGGCCAGGATCACGTTAGCTCAGAGCAACGATGGGACATTGACAACATTCACCAGGCTGGACAGCCTGGGTTTTGTTTAGGTCATGGAGGATCTAAGACCTAGCAACCATGGGACGCGAAGACAAGAGAAGTGATGCTGCCAATTGTGGAGGAGGCCAGTGAAACATTGTGTGATCATTGTAGCCCTTATGTCAACAGTACAGGGCAAGATGTTAAATTGTTATTAACTTGTTACTAAGGATGAAGAACATTAGATATATATGTGTGTCTATATATTAATGACTAGTGTCATTTCTGTTTAAGTGCCAGCATTCTGGTCCATGTAATTTTATGGTTATGTTTGTATGTAATTATATGTCAGCAGTTTAGGTATATGTGCATTGTTGGAGATGGGAAAAATTATTACAGACTATTTTACCTATGCTATGATGTGAATATAATGTATATGTTGTAGAAGTGTTGTAAGTCATGTAGGGGAAAGTTTTAATTTAGTTCATCGTGTTCATGATGAACTTATTGGATGAATAAGTTGTACATATATGGTGGGTGCATCCTCCAGGTCCTTGCACCAATGGAACCATTGCAATGATGCATATGGGGGCATATGCGTGTTTAAGGAGGAGAGTGGTGTTGTAATCCACAAGTTAGTAGGGATTATTAGATAGAGGATCATTACTACAACACTTAACGAATGATGATTGGAAGTACATGTTAAGTAGACAGACTATAGGTCACATATCTAAGAAAGGTCAATGGATTAAGACCGCAGCTGCTTAGTCAAATTAATAATTCCTGGAAAGAGGACTCAGGCTTCTAGGAACAAGGTTACCGCTCTAGGGATAAGGTTAATCGGATTATACCTTCCTTGAGAGGCGGGGTGAAATGTTTGAGGTAGATGGCTGACTGGAGGCAGTCTTGTTGTGAGAGTGGAACTGACAAGTCCTCCGAGGTCTCCGTTTGTGGCAGCAGCGAAGTGTAGCAGACAGCTATGCGAGAGCCTGATGTGATCTTAGTGACAAAGTTAAGTCTGCAGTATGTGAGTATTGAATGAAAGACTAACCGGGTGTGGAGTGTTGTAGTAATCATTCCGTATTAGGGACTTAGGCGTAAGTTACGAGTGCAAGTGGTGACCCCGGAGGTGAAGTGGTCTATGGGTATTGGAAGTGTATTTACCTAATAGAGTATGTTAATATGTTATTATTTGTCAGAGTCTATTCTTTGTAATTAAATGACAAAACCCGACGGCCTTTAAATACCTTCCATATGTTCACTCATTGTGTTCCAGTACAAACCTAGTGGTATGCCTCAAGGGTCTGGTGTGTGTAGAAGTACACGATGGTAGTAACGGTTGCTGAGGCAAGGTGTTATGTGTTGTGTAATTGCTGTGTTCAGAATGAACCGGGGTTCAGCGTCACGCAACCCGTTCTCGCAAATTTAATAAGTCAATATTGAGTTATTAAATATGTGCATAGGTAACATACTTAACATAATAGATACCCTTAAAAAGATTCATAGAAAACACCGACCTTACCTAACCTTGTTAGTATCTTAAGATAAGCATCTTATTGCTTCGTAATTACAATTATTACCTAACCTATAATAGGTATAGGTTAAGTAATAATTGTAATTACGAAGCAATAAGATGCTTATCTTAAGATACTAACAAGGTTAGGTAAGGTCGGTGTTTTCTATGAATCTTTTTAAGGGTATCTATTATGTTAAGTATATCACCTATGCACGTAGTTAATAAGTCAATATTGACTTTACGAATTTGCGAGAACGGGTTGGCGTCACGACAGGGGGTAATGGATGGGGAAGGACGAGGGGACGGGAGAGTTTGGGATGGTGTGGACGAGGGGATGGGGGAATGGAGAATGGTGGGGAAGACAAAGGGACAGGGGAGTAGGGCATGGTGGGAAAGAAGAGGGGATGGTGGAGTGAGGAATGGTCGGGAGGACGAGGGGACGGTGCAGTGGGGAATGGTTGGGAGGCCGAGGAGATGGGTGAGGTGGAAATGATGGGGAGGACTGGGAGACAGGGAAGGTTGCTGTGGCACAGCAACGCACATGTATTGCTGAGCCACAGCAACGCGTGGCCGGGTACTGCTAGTAAATAGATATATAAAAAGGGAATATTACTATACTTATATACAAGTGTCGCTTTCGCACAGGACACAGAACACTCAAAACACACACACAATGCAGAATCCGTCAATCCCAGTGTCCACATTACTCAGTACCTTAAAGCCGCCTCCTCACTAGACGTCATTCACGTTGACCCCACTCGCCAGCCAGGGCAAGAAACTGGAGGCATTTGTCACTATCACACCAACCCCCATTAGATGGCGTTGTCTAAGTAGCGTCCAATTCCAGGGGAGTTCGAGTGTAGACTCCTAGATGGGGCAGGAACTACCAGGGCACATTCGGACGGTAGTGATGAGTCCGTAACATCCCAGAACTAAGTGACTTGAGTTACGAGGAAAGGCTGCGTGAGATGCACCTCACGACACTTGAAGACAGAAGAGTAAGGGGGAGACATGAACTGTACCTACCAAATTCTCATACGAGTTACCAGAGTAGATAAGGATCAACTTGTTAACACGGGTGGTACGCGAACAAGGGGACATAAATGGAGACTGAGTACCCAAATGAGCTTCAGGGACGTCAGAAAGAACTTTTTCAGTGTCAGAGTAGTTAACAAGAGAAATGCATTAGGCAGTGACGGGAGACACCTCCCGTCACGCAGGGTGCAGTCGCACCTCCACAGATCTCCAGTATAGTATCATCTATTGATACTGGTAATGGCTCAAAAGGGCCACCACTTACGGGCTATTCATGCCCGTGCCACCTTTTGGGTGGCTTAATCTTCATCAATCAATCATTAGGCAGTGATGTGGTGGAGGCTGACGCCATACACAGTTTCAAATGTAGATATGATAGAGCCCAATAGGCTTATGAATCTGTACACCAGTTGATTAACGGTTGAGAGGCGGGAGCAAAGAGCCAGAGCTCAACCCCCTGCAAACACAACTAGGTGAGTACACACACACACACATAAAAGACTATTAAAACTGTTATCTGTGTATAGCTAAAAGGGCTAAAATTATTTTAGAAAATCAACATTTTAAGAACCTTTGATTTTTTTTTATATCATAAATTACAGTGAGACCTTTCTACAGCCTACTATCTTTCTACAGTCAGATAATAGAGGCAGATATATAACAGTATTTGGCGCCCTCCATCACCAGCGGTTGAGACATGCTGAGCACTGAGAGGTACTTCTTGAGCCTCTAGCTTCCAGTCGTAATGGGGAACTAGTGAGTATAGTGTTACCTGTTCCCTTCTCCGTGGATGACAGAGAATTGAAAACTGTTTGTTATAGTTCAGCTTGGACTCAAATATGAGTTATATACATGTATTTGTTTACTGGGCGGTATAGTGCAGTTTAAACAGAGTTTACACTGGTGACAGAAACTTATTTGTTTATATACTTGTTTTAGTTCTGGGTGGTTTAGTGCAGCTGGAAGTCATATATACGGGTCACAGAAGACTTGCAAACTAAGCGATTCATTACTGCTAAGACTTGTCACAACGGGTGACAGAGACCTGTACTTCTGCTCGGGTGACAGATGAAACTTACCTGTCTAACTGTACAGTTTGTACCATTCTCCACAGGTGACAAACTTGACTTAATTCAACACTGGGCAGTGTAGTGCATCTTGGACACATCACAAATGGTAATATAGACTTGAGTATAGCGTCGGGGCTTACAGGACAGTATTGAATATTGTCCTTGGAGGACAGATGACATACAGTGAGCGGTATAGTGCAGCTTGGACCCTTAACCAGGTACAATAGTGAATTGTGTTCTGGAACGAAACTATTTAGAACAACTTACTCAGTAGCTCTGTTCTTTCTTTGTTCCATGATGCTTCCAAAGCTTTTGACAAATCTGAACACATTACACTTTTTTAAAGAACTGCTTAACAGAAAAGTATGTCCTGTCATTGCTAGATTTCTATATTTTTCTTATTCATGCAATGTCGCTGTGAAAAGGAGTAATGTCCACTCTGAAGATTTCCCACTAAAATGCAGTTAAACAAGGTACAGTTTTCAGTCTTATACTATTTGGTCTCTATCTTTATCCATTGTTGAAGGAGTTAAAATCCCGTCGAGCTGGCTGACGCAGAGGCACAACTAAGGTCAATGTTTTCTGCTACGCTGATGATCAAGTTCTGCTCTCACCGACATAAGATTCTTTGAAGATCTTTATAGGAATATGTGAGAGCTATAATGCAGAATACAACCTTACTTTCAATCTAGCCAAATGTGCTATAGTTCCCATTATCTCACACGATCCGTTTTATATTGATCCGAAATTAAAGTTACTATGCAGAGAGATTACTGAAAAGTTTTTTGAAAAGCATCTGGGTCATATCCTCTCCTCAAAGGGGCCACGTTAATTTTTCTGATGCTATTAGAGACCTAAAATTAAGAATGTCATTACGTCATTATGAGTGAATTCGATCAACTTGAAACACAGTCGAAATTAACAGTCAATGTCTGAGCCCGCATGACTGTGATCTATGCCCGCATGACTGTGATCTATGCCCGCATGACTGTGATCTATGCCCGCATGACTGTGATCTATGCCTGCATGACTGTGATCTATGCCCGCATGACTGTGATCTATGCCCGCATGACTGTGATCTATGCCTGCATGACTGTGATCTATGCCTGTGAGATTTATATTTATTTAATTTATATGAATTTATATAGAATTTATATTTACGTTAATTTGTATACTTCGATAGCAATTTGTATGATGTTAAGTGGACTGTATTTCTGCAATAATCTCACAAATCGATCCTCTACACATTCGGGGGGGTTTATATTAAATTTATATATATGCAGCCAATCAAACTACAGTATTAACTACACATTAGTGTACATTGAAGAGGTTCCTTATCTTATTGTACAGCAGGCCTTAGTCCACCAGATATAACCAGGATGTAGACACCAAATTATCCTCTTTGAGGTAGCTTCCATCACCCAGTAACTGGTACACAAAGCATGCTTCCTCGTCTTGACCTGTCAAAAGGGTGCTAGCTATGAAGCCAGAATCCTAATATATGACAGCTATATCAGAGAAAACACTGTACATTGAACCATAAAGACCTAGGCTTAATTACCTTTTATTAAGAGGCAGTTCGTATTCTAAACAGGTCACCCTATCTAATGACATTAATGGCCATAAATGATAGATAAATGGGTTTCGGCAGAATACTTAACTTGTATTTGTTGACAGCGTGTTGATGATGGTACACCTTAGGCTTCCGTAACACTTCGTCCAAGTAAAATTAACAGGAGCCGTATTTGCTCCCGTGCCTCTGGTCTAAGTACAATAATAATGGCTGACCACTCCCTCCTCACTGACGCTACTGGCCTACATTGTCCAGATGACAGTAAGTGATAGAAGGATCACATTTACTCTATTTTAATTCTGATAATTAAGTTAATTTATATGAGATGTTTTTATGATGGTAAAGTCCAAAGACTAATGTATTTAAGAATAATTCCCACCATAATAGGTGGTGAATTTATAATAGTATGTGGTAATGATATCCCATTTTCTATAGACGGAAATTCCACTACAAGTTACATTTTCTATGGGTTAACTTGTTTATACAACACAGCAATATTATCTGCCTGTATGATATTATTAAATGGTGTCGGATTTTCCGACAATGCCCGCATGACTGTGATCTAAGCCCGCATGACTGTGATCTATGTCCGCATGACTGTGATCTATGCCCGCATGACTGTGATCTATGCCGCATGACTGTGATCTATGCCCGCATAACTGTGAACTATGCCCGCATGACTGTGATCCATGCCCGCATGACTGTGAACTATGCCCGCATGACTGTGATCTATGCCATCTTCAAAGTGTTGATTTTCGTAACTTTAATTGCGAATGGAGAAAATGTTCAAGACAAATCTTGGGTGTTTATCCAGGCCCTTATTGCAACCTCATATCGGGCCTTATGTCCATACCCACACATGAAGAAATAGTTCACAAACGAATGGTATCCTTTTGTCTGAAGGGAATCACACATCCAGCAAACTCAATCAATTCCTTTATATTACATTTTTATTACAAACGCAATCAATTCCTTTTTATTTATTATAGTCACTGGCCACTCCAACTATCCCAGAGGAACAAACTTAGTTGTCAGGTAACACAACTTAAGAATGAGTGATACATATATATCATGGTGCAGCAGGTATACAGCATAGTATAAAACAACTTGTCAGCAGAGAAAGCAGAGACCCACAGCTGGATAATTGTAATTTTGAAGGAACTGCTGTGACAAAGTGACGCTTTACTGCCAGGAATGTTGAGTTCTATGGAAGTCAGATCTATGTTGCATGAACTGTGTTGGGAATGATTTTGATCCAGGTTTGCCCTAGAATCATATACATGGAGACTGCCGAGGGTGTAAATTTTTATGGTATAAAGCCATTGAATTATTAGTTTAAATTAATCCTTTAAACTGTATTCTCATTGTCAGTCATTCATGTTATATTTTTAACACTTTCTTTAAGATAAATTGTTCACTGTAAACATATGTAAACTAACAAACTATATAAATGTACTAAACAGACATTAATTTACAATATTTTTTTAATGTATTGTTTGTAAGTGCAGCTTGGACCCTCTACCGTGAAAGCCACACTTACTTGTATTCTGTTTGGTTAAGTGCAGTTTGAACCGTCTACCGTGACAGACTTACTTGTATTCTGTTTGGTTAAGTGTAGCTTATACCCTTCACCGTGGGTACAGTTACACTCAATCAAGTAACCATAGGAGGTGTTTGTACCCTTGGTGGAGCAGTAGCGATCTGTGGTAACAAACAAAACCAGTATTATATAAATATCTTGGGTAATGTTGTATGTTATTTGCTTACATATGTATTAATTGTGTTTTACATATTATATTTTCTATTTAATTTTAATTAGTTTGAATATTTTTAATTATTATTATTACTATTAATTTAATTATTATTACTATTAATTTAATTATTATCATTATTTAAATTTGCACTTATTTTTAATTTAATTAATATTATTATTTCTTTTTAACATTTTCATGAATTTTTATATAATGGCAGCGTTTCGTGTAGATGTTACTGAATTCAGCAAACTTTTTTCATGAAGAACTCTTCCAAGTCCAAAGTAAATGTTTTGAACGAGACGAATGTCATCTATGTCTTTCCATGCTCACTTTGGGAATAGCAGCCCCAACAATCTCTGTACATAGGCAAGACAGTATGAATATGGTGGTGCATTTTAGAATTTTGTGGGGGAGATTAAGCGTGAAATTCCCATTCATTGTCAAGAAAAATTTCCATAGACTTAGATATAATTTTTCCAGCAGACGTTTCCTTTGTTTTTTAAATCGTATTTCATAGACTTGTCTTTTTAAAATTTTGGTGTAAGATGAAGTTTGAAATTATCAGTCTTAAGTGTAAACTACCTGTTGAATTCAATGTAAATTTTCTTCCAGTAGACTTTTCCTGCAAAATTTAAATGGTGCGACGTAGAGGACCTTTTTGTATTTTTTGGGAAGAGAGATGTGGTATGAAGTTCCTGTAGATTTATATATAACATTCCCATAGCGTTAAAGGTAAACTTCCCAGCCCGTAGACTTAAATGTAGATCTTAGGGTCAAGACTTAAATAGAGTTTTTAGGCCATAATCTGTAGACTTAAATTAATTTCCTAGGCCATCGAATGTAAACTACCTAGGCCATAGATTTGAATGTAAATTTCCAAGCTCATAGACTTTATTGCAAACTCTTCCAGTAGACGAAATTTAATCTCCACAATTTTCCTAGGCCATAGGCTTAAAAAGAAGTCCCCACAGAGTTCCAATGTCTCCTAGCCACGATATTCGTCTCCGGGTTTACAATTAGTTTACTAACGGCGGACGTCTCAGTGACCCTGCAATAGAGCAGTCTGTCATCCATCACCTTACACCTGTCATCCACCCGAGCACCACCACTGCCGCTGCCGCCATTGCAAGCCAAGCACTAGTGTTAAGCTGATTCCTCTAGTTTCACTTTTCATTGTTTGTTATTGTTCAGTTTCCACGCTGCAATTCACCCGTTAGATGTCTGGAAAGGTATTCAACTAAAGATTTCCTAACCTAACCTGTCCTAACATCTGGATCAGATTGTAGGCAGGGAAAAGAATAATTATTAACAATTAAAATCGCATTTACAAACATTCCTCTGGGCGGTGTGTGTGTACAGGGAATAAATCTCATAAGCACTGTCTCCGGCAAGGCAGCTCGAGGAAGAGAGACAAAAAAAGGAAGAGGCAGATAAAGAAAGGAAATATGAGGGTGGAAGATATGATGACCAAACTACACTTCAGGACGAAACGAACGTCGTCGTTTCTTCATTTACTGTTGTTTCGTTTGGTCATTATATCTTCAGCCACGTTATTGTGACTCATCGTTTGCATAGGGAAGCAGAGAGAGATGATGGAGTTAAGAGTGTGAGTAATTATTTCCAGGTGCACCCCATGGTAATTCCCTTCCCGTCAAATACACACCGAAACTACGACGTTAGTGCAACGTTTGAACAAGTTTTAACACCTAACCAGTTATAACAACCAATATAGCAAGTTGTAAAAACGTTCTAATACGTCATAAACACGTTAAGCCAAGATGTAACAACTTTATTACAAGTTGTAACTAGCGGAAAATAGAGACAGTTTCGGTTTTTGTTTCCAGGGTTATAACCTTTGCATTCCTTCATCTCCCATACAAAAGTATGGGAGATGTATTGTAAAACACTTATATTCGTTGAATAGGAAAAATGCAAAGAATGATTCATATTCTAGGTAGGAACTAAAGACGTGTATATTAGTCTACATAATATACACTACATAATATTAGATAATTAGTAAACATTGCACTGACTTTCCCTTTCACTTAAAAAAGATGCATTCATTGTCTCACAGTAATTTATTTTTCTAAAGTTTCTCAACTGACTATAGAAAAGGTTTTGCATCAGGTTTTGTCATAACCAAAAACTGGAATAGATATTTAAATCTTTTCGTTCGTTATATTACAAAGGGTTTTTAGCATTGTTATTTGTCACCATATATGAAATACAATTAGTAACAAGTGTTAATATTTTGTTTGTGAATAATTTTATGCAAATAGCAAAGGACCTGTAATAATTTTTTTTTCATGAAGGGTTCTGTAATATTTGTCTCAACTGTTTGATTTTATAGAAACTTCCCTATGTTTAGGATATGGCCCAGCCAATAATCATTAGCAGTTGCAAGAAAATCGAGCAGTATCTGCCCTATCTACTTGTGGAACAATCATTGCCAGAAATCATTGACACCATTTTACTCAAAATTGTCAGTGAACGTCTTTTAAAATTCAGATTTTTTATATATACTAAGCAATTATAATTTTATTTTTAATTTTAAAATAACAAATTTTATTTTGAGTTACCTTGTGAGGATATGCTTCCTAATGGCACAAATTTATGCCTGCTCTTATTGTTTATAATTGATTGTATGTGTGCTTGCATGGCAGAACTTCGTTATTTGTCATCCACTGTGTGTCAAGTTTGGTCTGAAGAGTCTAAAGAGGTCATCAGGTTTGACCTGGGTCATATAGTCCTGTTGCAATTGAGTAAACAGATGAACAGTATCAGGCCTGGTGTACCTTTACACAGGAGGAGTGAGTTTTGGTGGATACTGTGGTGGGAGGGGCAGAGATGGGCCCTTTCTCCTCAAAACCATTGGGTTCTAACCACAATCACTCTTTTCCCCCTTCTGAGACAATTTCGCTTTTCGCTGGATGATGTGGAAACCAAACAACGACTCTGGCAGAGGAATAGGTGCACGTGCCAATCAGATACGTTTACAGAAAAGGCAGGAATGCCTAGCTTCTGCCATTGGTCAACAGGAGACGCTATCACGGAATCCTGGAGAGCATGTGGGCGCCATGCCTCAGGGCATCATTCAGACTCCAGATTTCAAGAAGAGAGGACGCTGGCACACCAGAGCTCAGGGTCAGCTAATTCTCACCTAAGGCTGGGGTAAAAGTGCTTTTTTGTAACTGTTAAATCAGTCAGACCCGTATCACTGATATATTTTTTGGTGTGATTGGATTATATTATGGATTACTGCAAATTACGTCGCAAACAACGACGTCAGGGTAGGACGGCGGTCAGGGAACGACAAGGGTAAGACGGCGGTCCGCGAATTACTTCAATATTCTCGGGATATTTACGTACCAGTGAGCCCAAAACATAGTTTTTGGTCATATGAAGGGTACAGCAACGGAGTGATAACGCAACATAGTGAATTCCTATAACGTTGGATAAGACAAAAAATTGAAAAAGAACGAGATTGTGGCAAGACGGTGGCACCAGAGGCCTGAGACGGGAAGAGCTTGGACCACCACGTGGGAGGACCTCTGGCGGGGACGTCAACAATTAAGGTGGACATTGCTTCATAAATCACCTAATTGTGCTGTGGGATGCTTATTCGGAGGTGAGTGCCTCTCAAAGTCAGTCATACAAGGTGTACAGTGTTTTTTATATAGTAATTAGCTTTGAACATAAGTTAATTAAAATACGAAAAAGAAGCTCAAGAGCCTCAGCTTGGTACTAGTTTCTCTCACCTGTTTGTTACACTACACCGCCACTGACTAGACCTACCCTTCCCCCTCCTCACCATAACACGCCAGTGTAAACACACACACACACACACACACAGGAGTCAGAGAAGGAAAAAGACTTGGGGGTTGATATCACGCCAGACCTGTCTCCTGCAGCACATATCAAGCGGATAACATCAGCGGCATATGCCAGGCTGGCCAACATACGAACGGCATTCAGAAACTTGTGTAAAGAATCATTCAGAACTTTGTATACCACATATGTCAGGCCAATCCTGGAGTATGCAGCCCCAGCATGGAGTCCATATCTAGTCAAGGATAAGACTAAACTGGAAAAGGTTCAAAGGTTTGCCACCAGACTAGTACCCGAGCTGAGAGGTATGAGCTACGAGGAGAGACTACGGGAATTAAACCTCACTTCGCTGGAAGACAGAAGAGTTAGGGGGGACATGATCACCACATTCAAGATTCTGAAGGGGATTGATAGGGTAGATAAAGACAGTCTATTTAACACAAGGGGAACACGCACAAGGGGACACAGGTGGAAACTGAGTGCCCAAATGAGCCACAGAGATATTAGAAAGAACTTTTTTAGTGTCAGAGTGGTTGACAAATGGAATGCATTAGGAAGTGATGTGGTGGAGGCTGACTCCATACACAGTTTCAAGTGTAGATATGACAGAGCCCGATAGGCTCATGAATCTGTACACCTGTTGATTGACGGTTGAGAGGCGGGACCAAAGAGCCAGAGCTCAACCCCCGCAAACACAACTAGGTGAGTACAACTAGGTGAGTACACACACACACGCACGCACAAACCAGCCTACCGTCAACCTCACCTCTCACCCCTGGGACTGACCCCTCTATACCTCACCCACCTGATTGCCCTCCTTCCTCTCTTCCTCTCTGTCTACTTCTCAGTCTCCCTCCCTTTCACTCCCCTTCACTCCTTCTCTCCCTTTCACTCCCTCTCTCCCTCTCTCTCCATCCCTTCACCAGTTAACCCTCCCCACCGTGCCACCCCCACAATAAACACACACACACACACACACACACACACACACACACACACTAGGGGGCCTCGTAGCCTGGTGGATAGCGCGCAGGATTCGTAATTCTGTGGCGCGGGTTCGATTCCCGCACGAGGCAGAAACAAATGGGCAAAGTTTCTTTCACCCTGAATGCCCCTGTTACCTAGCAGTAAATAGGTACCTGGGAGTTAGTCAGCTGTCACGGGCTGCTTCCTGGGGTGTGTGTGTGTGTGTGGTGTGGAAAAAAAAAAAAAAGTAGTTAGTAAACAGTTGATTGACAGTTGAGAGGCGGGCCGAAAGAGCAAAGCTCAACCCCCGTAAAAACACAACTAGTAAACACACACACACACACACACACACACACACACACACACACACACACACACACACACACACACACACACACACACACACACACACACACACACACACACGAGGGGGGAGAAGGTAGGAGACACACGCGATTAGTGAGGTCCGCGGAAATTCGTCAATTTCTCAGGACATTGAAGGAGTATAGAGGCTAGATCATAGTATTTGGCCTCTCGCAGTGTGTAGCTAGCAGGGTGCAACATAGCATAGTCATATCGCTAGCGATAGTGCGAAGATTTGGCGAAGAAACCAAAAGTGGACTAGGGCATCACCCGTGCATGTAAGTGTGTGACCTGACCGGGTGGGACGACCCGCCGTGGAGCTACCTGATTGTGCTGTTGAGTGGTGACTGTGATCAGTGGTACAGTGAATTAGTGAACTGTCACATAACGATACAGTGACTGACTCCAGAGCTTTGTGTTGTAAGAGAAGAACGACCTCATCAATCTACCAGCACTTAGTGAATCACCTAGTGGGAGACAACGACGGATAACCATCGTCATCATACATCGCTCATCTGGTTGTGTGAGCGGGAGGCAGACTGGTATGTACCCCTCTCTGGTCAATTAATCAGGTGTACAGATTGAGGTAAAAGATTATCAAATTCTCGTTCAGGATATCATATATATTTAAAAATCTCAGAGTGGCTCATTTAGGCAGAGGTAACGCATAAGGGATATCTTGACACATACACGCACACAAGTGTGCACTCGCTAAAACAGACACACACACACGTGCACACACACACACACACACACAATTGTCCAGTCAGGGGAAAAGGCATTAACACCTGGGATAGGACCTTACTATCCCCCCCCCCCCTCTTGACCCCACCATCGGACCTGACCTGACTTAGTCGCCATCTCCCCCCCCCCACCCCCAGTCCCCCACATCGCCCATACACACACTCTTCCCCTCCCCACTCTCCCTCTCTCCCACTCCCTCTCTCCCCCTCCCACTATCTCTCTCCTGCTCTCTCTCTCCTGTTCTCTCTCTCCTGCTCTCTCTCTCTCTCTCTCTCTCTCTCTCTCTCTCTCTCTCTCTCTCTCTCTCTCTCTCTCTCTCTCTCTCTCTCTCTCTCTCTCTCTCTCTCTCTCTCTCTCCCTCC
Organism: Procambarus clarkii; assembly: GCF_040958095.1. Lineage (NCBI taxonomy): Eukaryota > Metazoa > Arthropoda > Malacostraca > Decapoda > Cambaridae > Procambarus > Procambarus clarkii. The sequence continues at coordinate 43,492,576 of NC_091158.1, read as the reverse complement.
CTCCCTCTCTTTCCTTCCCCCTCCCTCTCTTTCCTTCCCCCTCCCTCCCCCTCTCCCTCCCTCTCTTTCCTTCCCCCTCCCTCTCTGCCCACACACACACACACACACACACCTCCCCCCCCTCTCTCCCTCACCCGCTCTCTCCCTCACCCGCTCTCTCCCTCACCCGCTCTCTCCCTCACCCACTCTCTCCCTCTCCTCTCTCTCCCTCCTGCCTCTCTCTCCATCTCCTCCCCCCCTCCCCTTCTACTTTCTTCTCACTTCAGTAGAAGGGTCGGATCCCCCCCCACCCACCCATTTATCTCTCCCTTTATCACTCCCTTTCTCTCTCTCTCTTTCTCTCTCTCTTCCTCTCTCTCTCTCTCCCTCCCCCATCCCAACAGGGTCAAGCATGGCAGCCAGAGGTCCCAGGGGAACAGGAAAGAGCCAAGGTGACGAGATGAAGGAAATGTTCGCCCAGTTTCTGGAGGACATCAAGAGTGAGATGCAAGAAATGATGCAGGAAATGAAGAACGAAATAAGCAACCTGAAAAGAGAGCTGACAGCAGCAAAGGAGGAGATTAGAGCCCTCAAAGAAAATGGTATCGAGGCTGAGAATCAGAAAACCACCCAGGGAGAAGGTGGTAATAGTTTTCTGGATGAGAATGCCACAATAAAAGCAACATTTGCGGAAATACTAAAAAAAAAATAACTCTGAAATAATGACTGCAGTGATGGAGGTGGCCATGAAAGCAGCCACCTCGCAGGAGGCGGCACGCTCCACTAGCCAACTGCTGGAAAGGAACAGATCAGTGGTTGCTGTGGGTATTAAGGAGCAGGAAGGATCTAATAGGACAGAGTGGAGTGACAAGGAAAAAGCAGCAGTGAATGAAGTACTAAAGGCACTAGACATGGAAGGGGCTGAGCATAGCATTGAGAAGGTTTTCAGGCTAGGCCGGTACAACAAAGACCGAGACCGAATGATAAAGATAGTGTTTGCAAACGAGAACACAAAGCAGAAGATCCTATCAAGGAAGAGCTCCCTGAAAAACGTGGGAAAATTAAAAAATGTATTCCTCCGGAGAGACATGACAAGGGAGGAGAGAGCCATGGCGGCAGAAGCAAGGAAGAGGCGCAGGGCGAGAGGGGAAAACCAGGAAGTCACAGCTCCCAACCCAACACCCCCAGAGGCGAGGGGGGAACCCACAACCAGCTACCCAGTAACACCAGAAGGGAGGACAACCCCGCCTCCCTCCTCTGCATAGAAAACCCCCCTACCCCAAACCCTCCCTGCCCCCACTTAAATGTTCAGCAAAATCTCCCTCCCCCCACACCCAATCCCCACCCTTCTACCCCTCCCCTCCTCCCGAGTCCTCCCTCCCCCCCTTTCCTTCCCGTCCTCCCTCCCCTTTCACCCCATACCCTCCCTGTCCCTCCCCCTTCACTGGATCCCCCGCCCCTCATCGCAGTATCCTCTGAGACCCTGTTATCCACCTCACAGGTCCTCACACCCATGGAACAGCCTCCCCCACCAGCAGAACACTCACCAAGGAGGCGATTTGAGAAGGGACAGAAGAAAGTGAGCCTCAAAGCGATGTACACAAACATAGATGGAATTACAAATAAAGCAAATGAGCTTGGAGAACTGGTACTAGAGGAAAACCCAGACATAATAGCCCTCACAGAAACAAAGATCACGAAAACGATAACAAATGCAGTGTTCCCACAGGACTATTATGTTATGAGGAAAGAGAGGGAAGGAAGAGGTGGGGGTGGTGTAGCTCTGCTGGTAAGACAAGGCTGGGATTTTGAGGAGATGGATATTCAGGGCTGTGAAGGTTTCAGTGACTACATAGCAGGTACTGTAACAAATGGAGGGAAAAAAATTATAGTCGCAGTCATATATAATCCACCACCAAATGACAGAAGACCTAGACAGGAATATGATAGAAACAACATGGCCACCATTAACATAATAGAAAGAGCAGCTTCTGTTGCTAGCAGGAATGGATCTGGACTACTAATTATGGGAGACTTCAACCATGGGAAGATAGATTGGAAGAACAGAGACCCGCATGGAGGACCAGAAACATGGAGAGCTAAGCTGCTGGACGTGGCAACAAGAAACTTTCTAAGCCAGCACACCAAAGAACCAACAAGAATGAGAGGAGAAGATGAACCAGCAATGCTTGATTTGATATTTACCCTAAATGAATGGGATATAAGGGAAGTTAAGATGGAAGCGCCCTTGGGAATGAGTGACCACAGTGTATTGAACTTTGAGTACCTGGTAGAGCTAGGACTTATCTCCCCCCAAAAAGAACTAGGAATCAAAAGGCTGGCATACCGAAAGGGGAATTATGAACAGATGAGAAGTTTCCTAAGTGAAATACCTTGGGACACAGACCTCAGAGACAAGTCTGTACAGGGTATAATGGACTATGTTACCCAAAAGTGTCAGGAGGCAGTAAACAGGTTCATCCCGGCCCAAAGGGAAAAATCCGAGAAGCAACAGAAGAATCCCTGGTATAATAGGGCATGTATGGAAGCGAAGAAACTGAACAAAAAGGCGTGGAAGAACTTCCGGAATAACAGAACACCAGAAAGCAGAGAGAGATACCAGAGAACCAGGAATGAGTACGTCAGGGTGAGAAGAGAAGCAGAGAAAAATTTTGAAAATGATATAGCAAACAAAGCCAAGACCGAACCAAAGCTACTCCACAGTCACATCAGAAGGAAAACAACAGTGAAAGAACAGGTATTGAAACTTAGAACAGGCGAGGACAGGTATACAGAGAATGACAGAGAGGTGTGTGAGGAACTCAACAAGAGGTTCCAGGAGGTCTTCACAATAGAACAGGGTGAGGTCACTGTGCTAGGAGAAAGGGAGGTAAACCAGGCGGCCTTGGAGGAGTTCGAAATTACGAGAGAGGAGGTCAAGAGACACCTGCTGGATCTGGATGTTTGAAAGGCTGTTGGTCCAGATGGGATCTCACCATGGGTACTGAAAGAGTGTGCAGAGGCACTTTGCTTGCCACTCTCCATAGTGTATAGTAAGTCACATGAGACGGGAGACCTACCAGAAATATGGAAGACGGCGAATGTGGTCCCAATATACAAAAAGGGCGACAGACAAGAGGCACTGAACTACAGGCCAGTGTCCTTGACTTGTATACCATGCAAGGTGATGGAGAAGATCGTGAGAAAAAACCTGGTAACACATCTGGAGAGAAGGGACTTCGTGACAAATCGCCAACATGGATTCACTGAGGGTAAATCTTGCCTTACAGGCTTGATAGAATTCTACGATCAGGTGACACAGATTAAGCAAGAAAGAGAGGGCTGGGCGGACTGCATTTTCTTGGATTGTCGGAAAGCCTTTGACACAGTACCGCATAAGAGGCTGGTACATAAGCTGGAGAGACAGGCAGGTGTAGCTGGTAAGGTGCTCCAGTGGATAAGGGAGTATCTAAGCAATAAGAAGCAGAGAGTTACGGTGAGGGGTGAGACCTCCGATTGGCGTGAAGTCACCAGTGGAGTCCCACAGGGCTCTGTACTTGGTCCTATCTTGTTTTTGATATATGTAAATGATCTCCCGGAGGGTATCGATTCATTTCTCTCAATGTTTGCGGACGATGCTAAAATTATGAGAAGGATTAAAACAGAAGAGGACTGTTTGAGGCTTCAAGAAGACCTAGACAAGCTGAAGGAATGGTCGAACAAATGGTTGTTAGAGTTTAACCCAACCAAATGTAATGTAATGAAGATAGGTGTAGGGAGCAGGAGGCCAGATACAAGGTATCATCTGGGAGAGGAAATTCTTCAGGAGTCAGAGAAGGAAAAAGACTTGGGGGTTGATATCACGCCAGACCTGTCTCCTGCAGCACATATCAAGCGGATAACATCAGCGGCATATGCCAGGCTGGCCAACATACGAACGGCATTCAGAAACTTGTGTAAAGAATCATTCAGAACTTTGTATACCACATATGTCAGGCCAATCCTGGAGTATGCAGCCCCAGCATGGAGTCCATATCTAGTCAAGGATAAGACTAAACTGGAAAAGGTTCAAAGGTTTGCCACCAGACTAGTACCCGAGCTGAGAGGTATGAGCTACGAGGAGAGACTACGGGAATTAAACCTCACTTCGCTGGAAGACAGAAGAGTTAGGGGGGACATGATCACCACATTCAAGATTCTGAAGGGGATTGATAGGGTAGATAAAGGCAGTCTATTTAACACAAGGGGAACACGCACAAGGGGACACAGGTGGAAACTGAGTGCCCAAATGAGCCACAGAGATATTAGAAAGAACTTTTTTAGTGTCAGAGTGGTTGACAAATGGAATGCATTAGGAAGTGATGTGGTGGAGGCTGACTCCATACACAGTTTCAAGTGTAGATATGACAGAGCCCGATAGGCTCAGGAATCTGTACACCTGTTGATTGACGGTTGAGAGGCGGGACCAAAGAGCCAGAGCTCAACCCCCGCAAACACAACTAGGTGAGTACACACACACACACACACGCACACACACGCACACACACGCACACGCACGCACATACAGACACACACACAGACACACACACACACAGGTCAAGCGGGATGGTAAGACAACAGAATGAAGCTGGAGGAGAGGGACTGGACGAGTCATTCATGGAGATGATTGCTAAGGCATGGAAGGAAGTCAGTGGGGAATTGAAGGACCTGGAGGAAACTATATGTAAGCTGCAGATAGAACTAAGTGCAGCACAAGAGGAGACAAAAAGCCTAAAAACAGGCCCTCATCAGACTCTGGCCCAGGGGACCAACCCCCAGGTGCCAGGAGATGTAGCAATGGCAGGGACCCCTACAATTGGTCCAAACTTTGCTGAAATGCTCAAGAGCCCAGGAGCAATGTCCACAGTCAAGGAAGTTGTAATGAAAGCAGTAACCTTACAGGAGGCAGCTAGATGCACAAGCCAGCTAATGGAAAGGAAAAGAGCTGTAGTAGTGGTAGGCGTCAAGGAACAAGAGGGCTCCACAAGGGAGGAAACGAGGACTAAAGACAAAGCTGCAGTGGCAGGGATATTAAAGGAGATAGGAATGGAAGGGGCTGAACGAGACATAGAACAGTTTTTCCGGATTGGCCAGTACAACAGAGACAAAAAAATGTTGATCAAGGTAGTATTCAAGAGCGAGGACATCAAAGAGGACATCCTAGTAAGGAAGAGCAAACTGAGGCATGCAAGGATCTACAAAGAGGTATATGTTCAGAGGGACATGACCAGAGACGAGATAGTAAGGGCAGCAGATGCAAGGAAAAGGCGCAAGGAGAGGGAAGAGAGCCAGGGAACCTCAGCCTCCAACCCAGCAATCCCAGAGGGGAGTGGGGAACCCCAATCCAGCAACCCAGGAACCCCAGGGGGGAATGCAACACCCCAGCCCACCACCCAATAGGGCCCTCCCTACCCCCCAGCACAAACCCTTCCTTGCCCCTGCATAATGCCCATCATGAAACCCAAATCCTCCCCCTCCCCTTACCCCAAGTAGGGCTTTCCCAGCCCCTGGTCTTCTCCCTGCCCCAAGCAGGCCTGAGTAAGACCAAAGCCCTCTATCCCCCGCTCCACCTCCCTCCAAACCCCTGTCAACTGCACCGGAGGAGGGCGTGCCCTCTCCCCAAGCAATCCCTGCTCCCTCACCCCCAGGACTTCTTCATGCCCCAAGCAGGCCTGAGGAAGACCTAAGCTCTCCACCCCCCACTCCACCTCCCCCTGAACCCCTGGCAACTACCTCACAGGAGGAGGAGCCTACCCAAGTAGCAATGACCATAGAACAACCTCCTACACTTGTAGGGAGTGTGGGTGAAATTGGATATAAGAAAGTGAGCTTCAAGGTAATGTACTCAAACATTGATGGGATTTCCAATAAAGCAAGTGAACTGGCAGAAAGGGCGCAAGAAGAAAACCCTGATGTAATAGGACTAAGGGAAACAAAATTGTCAGGAGTCATAACAAAGTGGGTGGGTGTAGGAGAGTGGGTGGGTGTAGGAGAGTGGGTGGGTGTAGGAGAGTGGGTGGGTGTAGAAGAGAGTGGGCAGGTGTAGGAGAGTGGGTTGGTGTAGGAGAGTGGGTCAAAAGTGACCCAGGAGTCATGACGGACAATAATTAATGTGGAAGTTTCAGGACAATGCTGGAGCTCTTTGTGGTCGGTGTCTGCTGATTGACCAGCTCGTGTGGTGAAATCAAGTTACTCCTGTGACGTGGAATGAAAAATGGGCATCCGGAAGTGTACAAATTCATCTGATGCAGCTTGAGGTGGTGCTAAATCGACTTTGTGCGGATTCAAGGTCGGGCTCCCACGCTGACGAAGGAGATATTCTTATCAGCATAACTCACCACCAGAGTAGCAACAGCCTGCTTGTCGTCTGAGGCTACCTATATCATCGTTGGGGAGAATGAATGTCAGTGTATTAAGGAGTAATCGAATGTAAGACGGGCCCATATCTCTTTTTGTAATATTTTAGGGATAAGTAATCACCCAATCTCTGATGGATCAACCAGAGTATATCTTGCGACGTGCTTCCTCTGTGCTGGGATCTATTGAGATTGTGAAGAGTCAAACTGTCATCTCGGTGTGAGTGACAGGTTTTAACATTTCAAGGTGGTGTCGCACCACTGTGGAGTGACCGATGTGTGTGTGCCTCACTAGCCTCACATCTTGTCTGCAGAGTCTCGACATCTCATGTCATGTCACATATTTACATATTTATTCTCTGCTCATGCTTCTAAACTATTCATCAATATTAGGCAAGTATCTAATATTTATTCACATGTCTATATTTCCCTTGACCTCTCAGTTGGGTCTGGTTTGCTGAATACCTCTCACAGGGGGTAGACTCGTTTTTCAAGCTACCTGGGATCATACAACTGCTCTCGCACAAGACTCACATATATGACTTATTGCTTATAGTCAATATTTTGCTTATGAATTAGTATATATGTGGTATATTCCCAGTTATATTTTTTTCAAGGCCCAAACTCTTCCTCACGTACCAATTTACTTCTCAAAGTACCCGTCCATCGCCGTAGACAGCATAATACAGAGCAGCTACATCCTATTGAAGGTTCGTAGTTTTGTTTTGAGAAATATTAGTTGTTCTTAGTAAATTATAATAAGCACTAAAATTTATTACATAAAATAAAAGTGCTTCACCAATCAACATTATATACAGTAGTTTGTGCTATAAAGATCTTTAAAGAATGTATTGTTGGTACGTCAACAGGAAACGATATTACGTTGAAATGTCTATGGAGTAAACTACTGCAAACAGGATGGTATAGTGTCAACTACCAACTGTAGGATGGGCATAGGGGTCCACTTCCACCTGTTAGGTGGGTAAGGGGTCCATACCACTTGTAGGATGGGTCTGGGCCCATCAACTGCCCATAAGATGGGTATAGGGACCACTATCATCCACAGAATATCTATGGGGTGCACTACTGCCCACTGGATGGGTATATGTTCCACTTCCACCCAAAGGATGTGTGTGGCATCCACTATACCGCCAACAGGATGGGTATGGGGTCCACAATTACCCACAGGATGAAAATTTTGTCTACTACCACCCACAGGATGGGTATGGCCTCCATTGCCGCCCACAGCGTGAAAATAGGGTCCAGTATTGTCCACGGAGTGGGTATATGCTTAACTACTGCCGACATTATGAGTAAATCGTCTACTACAGCCCACAGGATGGGTATGGGGTTAACTACCACCCATAGGACGCATATGGGGTAAATTACCGCCCTTAGGGTGGGTATTGGGTCCATTACCGCCCACAGGATGGGCATGGTTCCCACTGCCACCCACACGATAAGTATGGTGTCCACTACCGCCCAAAGGATGGGTATGGCCTCCACTGTCACATACAGGATGAGTATAGGGTCCAGTACCGCCCACAGGTTTCGCATGGGTTCATTACACCTCACAATATGCCAATGGGGTCAAGTACCGCCCATAGGATAAGTATGGGGTCCACTACCGCCCACAGGACGTGTTTGGGGACCACTATCATCCTCAGGAAGGTTCACTACCGCCGACAGAATGGCTTTGGGGACCACTATCTTCCACGGGATGGGTATAAGGGGTCGACTTCCGCCCACAGGGTAGGTATGGGGGTCATGGCCATCCACAGGATGGTTATATGCGCCACTACCGCCCACAAAATGAGTATGGGGTCCACTACCGCCTACAAGATGGGTATGAGGTCCACTACCGCCCACATGATGGATATTGGGTCAACAACCACTCACAGGATGGGTATGGGGTGGGGGCACTACTACCCCCCAGGATGGGTATGGGGTCACTACCACCCACAGGATTGATATGGGGTCCAATACCGCCCACAGGATGGGCATTGGGTCCAATATCACCCACAGGATGGGTATGGGGTCCATTACCGCCCACAGGTAATGGGGTAATGAGCAAGGGGTCGTCTACCACCATCAGGATGAGTACGTCAACAGAAAACGATATTACACTACTGCCCATAGGATGGGTATATGGGATTTATAATTATAATAAGCACTATTAGTTTATTATTATTTATTAGGTAAATTATTACTACTTAATTATTATAATTAAGTACCTAATTTCATCTTCATAGTTTCCTACTCTGTGATTTAAAATTGCTCTGTATCTAGTGTTACCCCAATCTCCCAATCTTTATACTTAATCCAATCAACTTTACCATTGTGATCATTGCTGTCTTCTTATATGTGTTAGCAATATGCTGTATTGTGCCTATTAATCTTTGTTAAATTATTATTCAAACTGTCAGTGCAATCCATCTGAGCTACCTATGTGCTTTAATATACATTCAAATCTCTATCATCTCATTTTTTTCTTGCAATGTACCTGTTATCAATTTACAAATTTTGCTAGTGTTTACCTACTTAAAATTTTCTGTAAGATTAAGGACCTGCCCGAAATGCTGCACTTACTAGTGCCTTTACAAGAATGTAATCACTATGCTATGTATCCTTTCAATCCCAAAGTACCTTCCTGTATATATATCTATATAAATAAAAATGGAAATGTTCGTTTCTTCAAAATCGCTAATCTCCGAAAGCTCTTCACCGATTGCGTTGAAATTTTCACACAACGTTCCATTCGCATCCGGCCAGGTTTATATATATATATACTACATAGATGTCACGTCTGTGACGGTAAAAAGCATGCTTTTTCGGAAAACTGTGTTTTTCATGTGAGGAAAATTTTCGAAACCTCTTTTACGATTGCTTTGAAATTTTGACACAAAGTTGCATTCGAATAAGTACGTCTTTTTATATATCTACTATATTCATGCCTCATCTGTGACAGGAAGAAACATGCTTTTTGGAAAAAACCCGTCATATGTTGGATGTAAGAGCAACACACGCTGTAATCTTTGAAAGTTCTTCACCAATTGCTTCGAAATTTGTACACAACGTTGCGTTCGAATAGGAGCGTGGTTTTATATACCTACTATATAGATGCCACCACTGTGACAGGCAAAAACATGCGTTTTTGAAAAACAGCGCCATCTGTTGCACACAATAGCAACATGCACGCTATACTGAATATGTCACGAATTCCACTTCAATGTTTCCGATTGCATTAATAAATTTTATTTTCATAGATTTCGATTTATTAAATTTTTTCTTGAATTATTTTGTGTGATATTGATTTGGAAATGAGCTGTGTTGTTCACCATACCGTTCATTTCGTAAATATAAGTATAGATACCACACCTGTGACAGGTAAAACTATGCTTTTCTTGAAAAACAGTGCCATCTGTTGCATGTAAGAGCAACACACATACTATACTAATACCTTTAATTCCATTTCAATGCTTCTGATTGCATTGATAAATTGAATTTTCCTAGATTTTGATTTATTTTTATCTTGATTTAATTATTTTGTGGGAATTGCATTGGAATTGAGCTGTGTTGTTTACCATACAGTTCATTTCGTGAGTAAAGTTTATTTATATATTTTTTCATTTCATTTTTTAACAGTTTTTCTTATATTTCAGTGATGGGAACATCAGATCACTTGATGTTCCCAATTCTCAGATGGGAACATCAGACCATTTGGGAAGGTATCGGACGAGGGAGTGGGGAATGGTTGGGATGATGAGGGGACGGAAGTGAGAGATGTTGGGGAGTACGAGGGGGTAATGGTGGGAAAGGACAAGGGAAGGGGGAGTTTGGGATGGTGGGGACGAGGGGATGGGGGGGGGGGAAGGAGAATGGTGGGGAGGACAAAGGGACTGGGGTGTGGGGCATGATGGGAAGGAAGAGAGGATGGTGGATTGGCTAGCGACCTAAAATAAACTATACTCACGAAATGAACGGTATGGTAAACAACACAGCTCAATTCCAACAGAATTCAAACAAAATAATTATATCAAAATGAAAATAAATCAAAACCCTATGAAAATTCAATTAAAAAGTGAAATCAGAAACATTGAAATGGAATTGAAACATATTTAGTATAGCATGTGTGTTGCTCTTACATGCAACAGATGGTGTTGTTTTTCAAGAAAAACATAGTTTTACCTGTTACAGGTGTGGCATCTATACTTATACTTACAAAATGAACGGTATGGTAAACAACAGAGTGAATTCCAACACAATATCACACAAAATAATAAAAAAATATTTAAATAAATCAAAATCTATAAAAATAAAATTTATCAATGCAATCGGAAACATTAAAATGGAATTGTAACATATTTAGTATTGCGAATGTTGCTCCTACAAGCAACAGATGGCGCTGTTTAAAAAAAACATGTTTTTACCTGTCATGGGTGTGGTGTCTATATAGTAGGTATATAAAAACACGTGCATTCGAATGGATCGTTCTGTCTAAATTTCAAAGCAATCGGTGAAAAACTTTCGAAGATTACATCGTGTGTTGCTCTCACATTCAACAGAGGGCGCTGTTTTTCAAAAAAATAATATGTTTTTTTCCTGTCAAATGTGAGGCATGAATATAGTAGATATAAAAAAAGATTCGCCAATTCGAATGCAACGTTGTGTCAAAATTTCAAAGCAATCGGTAAAGAGGTTTCGAAGATTTCCCCCTCATGAAAAACGCAGTATTCCAAAAAAGCATGTGCTTCCCCGTCACAGACATGACATCTATATAGCATGTACATAAAAACGTGCTCGTATGCGAATGGAACGTTGTGTGAAAATTTCAAAGAATTTCGGTGAAAGAACTTTCGGAGATTAGCGATTTTGAACAAACGAACATTTCCATTTTTATTTGTATAGATTTACTAGCAGTACCCGGCCACACGTTGCTGTGGCTCAGAAACGCATGTGCGTTGCTGAGCCACACTAACCTTCCGAGTCCTCCCCACCATTTCCCTCTCACCTATCTCCTCGGCCTCCCAACCGTTCTTCACTCCACTGTCCCCTCGTCCTCCCCACCATTCCCATCTCCCCACCATCTGCACGACCCTCTGCACCACCCTCTACACCATCACCTTCACCACCATCTTCACCACCACCTTCACAGCCCTACTTCCAGTATTCCTAAATTTTAAAATCATTTCCCTTCCCCCTATCACTGATGGCTCTTAAGTCTTCTGGACAGAGCTCTCCTCCTCGCACTATATTACTGCTCCACAACTATATATATATATCTATATAAATAAAAATGGAAATGTTCGTTTGTTCAAAATTGCTAATCTCCGAAAGTTCTTTCACCGAAATTATTTGAAATTTTCGCACAACGTTCCATTCGCATCCGAGCACGTTTTTATATACATGCTATATAGATGTCACGTCTGTGACGGGAAAGCACATGCTTTTTTGGATTACTGTGTTTTCATGTGAGGGGAAATTTTCGAAACCTCTTTATCGACTGCTTTGAAATTTTGACACAACATTGCATTCGAATAGGCGGATGATTTTATATACCTAGTATATACATGTCTCACATTTGACAGGAAAAAACATACTTTTTTGAAAAACAGCGCCATCTGTTGAATGTAAGAGCAACACACCGTGTATTCTCCGAAAGTTCTTCATCGATTGCTTTGAAATTTTGACACAACGATCCATTTGAATACACGTGTGTCTTTATACACCTACTATATAGATTCCACACCTGTGACAGGTAAAAACATGTTTTTTTTAAACAGCGTTATCTGTTGCATGTACGAGCAACATTCACAATACTAAATATCTTACAATTCCATTTCAATGTTTCTGATTGCATTGATAAATTTTATTTATATAGATTTCGATTTTTTTTATTATTATTTTGTGTGACATTGTGTTGGAATTCAGCTGTGTTGTTTACCATACTGTTCATTCTGTAAGTATAAGTATAGATGCCACACCTGTAACAGGTAAAACTATGTTTTTCTTGAAAAGCAGCACCATCTGTTGCATGTAAGAGCAACACACATGCTATACTAAATATGTTTCAATTAAATTTCAATGTTTCTGATTGCACTGATAAATTCAATTTTCATAGGTTTTAATTTATTTTCAATTTGATTTTATTATTTTGTTTGAATTGTGTTGGAATTGAGCTGTGTTGTTTATCATACCGTTCATTTTGTGAGTATTGTTTATTTTAGGTTGCTAGCCATTCCACCATGCCCTCTTCCTTCCCACCATGCCCCACACGATTCCTGGTTCAACCTTGAGGCCGAGCGGACGTCTGGACACCTCCTCCGCCTGGGAGCCGCCTGTTCACGTCTTGTTTTCGCGTTTTGGTTTTGCTACTGCCTTTTGGCATCCCTTTTCAACGGTCCGATTGTACGACGCCTGGCGCACATATCCCCTTGGGTCACGGGATTGTTGATAGATTTTTTTTTTTTTTGGGCGTGTTCTGGCTGGATCTCCTGGTTTTTCAAAACAAGCATGTTTTTTTTCCCTGTCACAGGTGAGGCATGAATATAGTAGATATATAAAAAGACGTGTTTATTCGAATGCAACGTTGTGTTAAAATTTCAAAGCAATCGGTAATGAGGTTTTGAAGATTTTCCTTACATGAAAAACATGAAAAACACATTTTTCAGAAAAAGCATGCTTTTTACTGTCACAGACTGGCACGTCTAAGAAGAAGATTTCTCCAAGCCCGTTATTGAAAATTTGAATTATATGACCATAAATGCCTTTTTGCTCAAACGTTGGCCTAGGGATATTTGATTGCACATACAACAACCGATCACCCGTGTTGTAATTTTGTTCACGACGCAATTCTACATCGAACGAAACAGCAGCAGATCGATTCGGTGACGGCATTCCCAATTGACTGAGAACTTTGTTCGCAATTTATAAGCGCAAATCCTTAATCATTACAATGCTTCGCTGTAAATTTCTGCTGTGAAATCCATGTTCATATTTGAATTTTCCTTGCGTATTCGACGGACAATATTTTAAGCTAAGTGCTATTTATATTTCTCCCATACTCTGTTTGAGATGAAGGAAAACAGGCGGTCAATATGATTGCAAACGATACACGAACTTGATTTGGATGTGACGTGTTTGATGCATCATTAATGCATACATCCCAGTGTCTGTCGTTCTCCAATAAATACAGAGTTTGACATGCACTACGGAAAGTGGCATGTGTAACGCCATTGAAAAATCTCAGTTGCTGGAAAGACGTTGGACCGAGCACATTTACCAACAGCATGCGAATAAAGAAGCATTTATCATGATTGGGATGCACGGTGTACAGTGTGCCTATCATAGTTTATTTGAATATAACAGGTTGTCCATCGACTTGCTCTCCTCTTCTGCGTCGTTCAAATGATTTTCTGCTCACATTCTATATGTAATATAGAGGCACTTCCGAATACAGCAGTGTTTTCGCTAACGAGTCATTTTGACATAACGTTAAGAAAGCAGTTAACGTTGTAGCCGGTGGATTCATAGCTATTTGTTGCACATTTGCATCAGTGAAATATACGCGTTGTCCATTTTCTTGTTTTTAAAAACAAAACAAAAAAATACTAAAAAAATATTTCAATTAAAAAGCAGATCAATTGACACAGCTCAATTCCTCCGCCAATAGCATTGTAAAATAAGAACAGTTAAAAAAAACGAAATGAAAAAATAAAAAATATACTATACTCACGAAATGAAAAGTATGATAAACAACACAGCTCAATTCCAATGCAATGTCACACAAAATAATTAAATCAAAATGAAAATAAATCGAAATCTATGAAAATTCAATTTATCAATGCAATCGGAAACATTGAAATGGAATCAAAACATATTTTATACAACTTGTGTTGCTATTACGTGCAACAGATGACGCCGTTTTTCAAGCAAAGCATTTCTTTACCTGTCACAGGTGTTGCATATATATCGTAGGTACATCAAAACACACGCGAATTCGAAAGGAACGTTGTGTCAAAATTTCAAAGCAATTGGTGATGAGCTTTCGGAGATTACAGCGTTTGTTGCTCTTACGTCCATCAGATAGTGGCATTTTCACAAAATGCATGTTTTTTCCTGTCCAAGGTGAGTCATGTATACAGTAGTTATATAAAAACATGCGCCTATTTCAATGCAACGTTGTGTCAAAATTTCAAAGCAATCGGTAAAGAGGTTTCGAAGATTTCCCTCACATGAAAAACACATGACAATCACAGTTTTTCAGAAAAAAGCATGTTTTTTTCTTTCACAGACGTGATATTTATATAGTATGTATATAAAATCCTGCTCGGATGCGAATGGAACATTGTGTGAAAATTTCAAAGCAATCGGTGAGGAACTTTCGGAAATTAGCGATTTTGAAACAAACAAACATTTACATTTTTATTTATATAGATATATATATATAGTTGTGGAGCAGTAATATAGTGCGAGGAGGAGAGCTCTGTCCAGAAGACTTAAGAGCCATCAGTGATAGGGGAAGGGAAATGGATTTAAAATTTAGGAATATTGGAAGTAGGGCTGTGAAGGTGGTGGTGAAGATGGTGGTGAAGGTGATGGTGTAGAGGGTGGTGCAGAGGGTCGTGCAGATGGTGGGGAGATAGGAATGGTGGGGAGGACAAAGGGACAGTGGAGTGGGGAATGGTTGGGAGGCCGAGGAGATGGGAGAGGGGGAAATGGTGGGGAGGACTCGGAAGGTTGCTGTGGCTCAGCAACGCACATGCGTTTCTGAGCCACAGCAACGTGTGGCCGGGTACTGCTAGTACATAAATAAATAAACAAATATATAAATAAATCTATATAAATAAAAATGGAAACGTTCGTTTGTTCAAAATCGCTAATCTCCGAAAGTTCTTCAATGATTGGTTTGAAAATTTTACATAACGTTCCATTCGCATCCGAGCAGGTTTTTTTTTATATACAAACTGTATAGGTGTCACGTCTGTGACGGGGAAAAACATGCTTTTTTGAAAACTGTGTTTTTCATGTGAAGGAAATCTTTGGAACCTCTTTACCGACTGCATTGAAATTTTGACACAACGTTGCATTCGAAGAGGCGAGTGTTTTTATATTCATACTATATACATGCCTCACATGTGAAAGGAAAAACATTATGAGAAGGATTACGACTGAGGAGGACAGCTTGAGGCTTCAAGAAGACCTGGACAAGCTGCAGGAATGGTCGTGTGTGTGCACTTACCTAGTTGTACTCACCTAGTTGTGCTTGCGGGGGTTGAGCTCTGGCTCTTTGGTCCTGCCTCTCAATCGTCAGTCAACAGGTGTACAGGTTCCTGAGCCTATTGGGCTCTATCATATCTACACTTGAAACTGTGTATGGAGTCAGCCTCCACCACATTAGTTCCTAATGCATTCCATTTGTCAACTACTCTGACACTAAAAAAGTTCTTTCTAATATCTCTGTGGCTCATTTGGGCACTCAGTTTCCACCTGTGTCCCCTAATGCGTGTGCCCCTTGTGTTAAATAGCCTGTCTTTATCTACCCTGTCGATTCCCTTGAGAATCTTGATTGTGGTGATCATGTGCCCCCTAACTCTTCTGTCTTCCAACGAAGTGAGGTTTAATTCCCGTTGTCTCTCCTCGTAGCTCATACTTCTCAGCTCGGGTACTAGTCTGGTGGCAAACCTTTGAACCTTTTCCAGTTTAGTCTTATGCTTGACTAGATATGGACTCCATGCTGGAGCAGCATACTCCAGGATTGGTCTGACATATATGTTATATAATGTTCTGAAAGATTCCTTACACAAGTTTCTAAAGGCCGTTCTTATGTTAGCCAACCTGGCATATGCCGCTGATGTTATCCTCTTGAGATGAGCTTCAGGGGACAGATCTGGCCTGATATCAACCCCCAGGTCTTTCTCTCTCTCTGACTCTTCAAGTATCTCATCTCCCAAATGATACCTTGTATCTGGTCTCCTACTTCCTACCCCTATCTTCATTATATTACATGTGCTTGGTTTAAACTCTAACAGCCATTTGTTCGACCATTCCTGCAGCTTGTCCAGGTCTTCTTGAAGCCTCCAGCTGTCCTCCTCTGTCTTAATCCTTCTGATAATTTTGGCGTCGTCAGCAGACATTGAGAGGAATGAGTCTATACCTTCTGGGAGATCATTTAAGTATATCAGAAACAGGATAGGTCCAAGCACAGAGCCCTGTGGGACTCTACTGGTGACTTCACGCCATTCTGAGGTCTCTTCCCTCACTGTAACTCTCTGCTTCCTATTGCTTAGGTACTCCCTTATCCACTGGAGCGCTCTACCAGTTACTCCTACCTGTTTTTCCAGCTTATGCATCAACCTTTTATGGGGTACTGTGTCAAAGGCTTTCCAACAGTCCAAAAAAAATGCAGTCCGCCCATTTTTCTCTTTCTTGCTTAATCTTTGTCACCTGATCGTAGAATTCTATCAAGCCTGTAAGGCAAGATTTACCCTTCCTGAACTCTTGTTGATGGGTTGTCACGAAGTCTCTTCTCTCCAGATGTGTTACTAGGTTTTTTCTCACGATCTTCTCCATCACCTTGCATGGTATACAAGTTAAGGACACTGGTCTGTAGTTCAGTGCCTCTTGCCAGTCACCCTTTTTGTATATTGGTACTACATTAGCAGTCTTCCATATTTCTGGTAGGTCTCCCGTTTCCAGTGTCCTACTATACACTATGGAGAGTGGCAAGCAAAGTGCTCCTGCACACTCTTTCAATACCCATGGTGAGATTCCGTCCGGCCCAAAAGATTTTCTCACATCCAGCTCCAATAGGTGCTTCTTGACCTCACCTTTTGTAATTTCAAACCTTTCCAAGGTCACCTGGTTTGCTGCCACCTCTCCTAGCGCCGTGACTTTACCCTGTTCTATTGTAAAACCTCCTGGAACCTTTTGTTGAGTTCTTCACACACCTCTTTGTCATTCTCTGTGTACCTGTCCTCGCCAACCCTAAGTTTCATCACCTGTTCCTTCACTGTTATCTTCCTCCTGATGTGACTGTGTAATAGCTTTGGTTCGGTCTTGGCTTTATTAGCTATATCATTTTCATACCTTTTCTCAGCTGCTCCTCTCACACTAACATACTCGTTCCTGGTTCTCTGGTGTCTCTCTCTACTTTCTGGTGTTCTGTTATTACGGAAGTTCCTCCATGCTCTTTTGTTCAGCTCCTTTGCTCTCATACATTCCCTATTAAACCACGGATTCTTCCTTAGCTTCTCTGTTTTTTCCTGTCGGGCTGGGACAAACCTGTTTACAGCCTCCTGACATTTGTGGGTGACATAGTCCATCATGTCTTGTATGGACTTGGTTCCGAGTTCTGTGTCCCAATGTATATTCCATAGGAATTTATTCATCTCCTCATAGTTTCCCTCTCGGTATGCCAGCCCTTTGTTTCCCAGTTCTTTTTTTGGGGTGATAATTCCTAGCTCAACCAGGTACTCAAAGCTCAATACACTATGATCACTCATTCCCAAGGGGGCACCCAACTTAACTTCCCTTATATCCGACTCATTTAGGGTAAATATCAGATCAAGCAAGGCTGGTTCATCCCCTCCTCTCATTCTTGTCGGTCCCTTGACGTGTTGACTTAGAAAGTTTCTTGTTGCCACATCCAGCAGCTTAGCTCTCCATGTGTCTGGGCCTCCATGTGGGTCTCTGTTCCCCCAATCTATCTTCCCATGGTTGAAGTCTCCCATGATTAGAAGTCTGGATCCGTTACTGCTAGCCACAGAAGCTGCTCTCTCCATTATATTGATGGTGGCTAAGTTGTTTCTATCATATTCCTGTCTGGGTCTTCTGTCATTCGGTGGGGGGTTATATATGACTACTACTATAATTTTCTGTCCTCCAGTTGCTATGGTGCCTGATATGTAGTCACTGAAACCTTCACAGTTCTGAATTACCATCTCTTCGAAACTCCAACCTTCTCTTATTAGCAAAGCTTCACCACCTCCTCCACTCTCTTCTCTCTCTCTTTCCTCACTACATAGTAGCCCTGTGGAAACACTGCGTTTGTTTGTCTGGGTTTTCTTCTAGTGCCCATTCTCCGAGTTCACTTGTTTTATTTGTAATCCCATCTATGTTAGTGTACATTGCCTTGAAGCTCACTTTCTTCTGTTCATATTCATGTCCCTTTCTTAGCGAGCATTCTGCTG
>NC_091158.1:43411511-43469011 GCF_040958095.1 Procambarus clarkii | reverse complement strand
GTCGAGTCTCGCTGGTTCGTCATTGCCTCTCATCCTTGTGGGTTCTCCGACATGCTGGGTTATAAAGTTCTTTCTAATATCTCTGTGGCTCATTTGGGCACTCAGTTTCCACCTGTGTCCCCTTGTGTGTGTTCCCCTTGTGTTAAATAGACTGTCTTTATCTACCCTATCAATTCCCTTCAGAATCTTGAATGTGGTGATCATGTCCCCCCTAACTCTTCTGTCTTCCAACGGGGAGAGGTTTAATTCCCTTAGTCTCTCCTAGTAGCTCATACCTCTCAGCTAGGGTACTAGTCTGGTGGCAAACCTTTGAACCTTTTCCAGTTTAGTCTTATCCTTGACTAGATATGGACCCAATGCTGGGGCTGCATACTCCAGGATTGGCCTGGCATATGTGGTATACAAAGTTCTGAATGATTCTTTGCACAAGTTTCTGAATGCCGTTCGTATGTTGGCCAGCCTGGCATATGCCGCTGATGTTATCCGCTTGATATGTGCTGCAAGAGACAGGTCTGGCGTGATATCACCCCCAAGTCTTTTCCTTCTCTGACTGCTGAAGAATTTCCTCTCCCAGATGATACCTTGTATCTGGCCTCCTGTTCCCTACACCTATCATCATTACATTACATTTGGTTAGGTTAAACTCTAACAACCATTTGTTCGACCATTCCTTCAGCTTGTCTAGGTCTTCTTGAAGCCTCAAACAGTCCTCTTCTGTTTTAATCCTTCTCATAATTTTAGCATCGTTCGCAAACATTGAGAGAAATGAATTGATACCCTGCGGGAGATCATCTACATAGATCAGAAACAAGATAGGACCGAGTACAGAGCCCTGTGGGACTCCACTGGTGACTTCACGCCAATCGGAGGTCTCACCCCTCACCGTAACTCTCTGCTTCCTATTGCTTAGATACTCCCTTATCCACTGGAGCACCTTACCAGCTACACCTGCCTGTCTCTCCAGCTTATGTACCAGCCTCTTATGCGGTACTGTGTCAAAGGCTTTCCGACAATCCAAGAAAATGCAGTCCGCCCAGCCCTCTCTTTCTTGCTTAATCTTTGTCACCTGATCGTAGAATTCTATCAAGCCTGTAAGGCAAGATTTACCCTCCCTGAACCCATGTTGGCGATTTGTCACGAAGTCCCTTCTCTCCAGATGTGTTACCAGGTTTTTTCTCACGATCTTCTCCATCACCTTGCATGGTATACAAGTCAAGGACACTGGCCTGTAGTTCAGTGTCTCTTGCCTGTCGCCCTTTTTGTATACTGGGACAACATTCGCCTTCTTCCATATTTCTGGTAGGTCTCCCGTCTCCAGTGATTTACTATACACTATGAAGAGTGGCAAGCAAAGTGCCTTTGCACACTCTTTCAGTATCCATGGTGAGATCCCATCTGGACCAACAGCCTTTCTAACATCCAGATCCAGCAGGTGTCTCATGACCTCCTCTCTCATAATTTCGAACTCTTCCAAGGCCGCCTAGTTTACCTCCCTTTCTCCTAGCACAGTGACCTCTTCTTGTTCTATTGTGAAGACCTCCTGGAACCTCTTGTTGAGTTCTTCATACACCTCTCTGTCATTCTCTGTATACCTGTCCTCGCCTGTTCTAAGTTTCAATACCTGTTCTTTCACTGTTGTTTTCCTTCTAATGTGACTGTGGAGTAGCTTTGGTTCGGTCTTGGCTTTGTTTGCTTTATCATTTTCAAAACTTTTCTCTGCTTCTCTTCTCACCCTGACGTACTCATTCCTGGTTCTCTGGTATCTCTCTCTGCTTTCTGGTGTTCTGTTATTCCGGAAGTTCCTCCACGCCCTTTTGTTCAGTTTCTTCGCTTCCATACATGGCCTTTTATACCATGGATTCTTCTGTTGCTTCTCGGATTTTTCCCTTTGGGCCGGGATGAAGCTGTTTACTGCCTCCTGACACTTTTGGGTAACATAATCCATCATATCCTGTACAGACTTATCTCTGAGGTCTGTGTCCCAAGGTATTTCACTTAGGAAACTTCTCATCTGTTCATAATTCCCCTTTCGGTATGCCAGCCTTTAGATTCCTAGTTCTTTTTTTGGGGAGATAAGTCCTAGCTCTACCAGGTACTCAAAGTTCAATACACTGTGGTCACTCATTCCCAAGGGCGCTTCCATCTTAACTTCCCTTATATCCCACTCATTTAGGGTAAATATCAAATCAAGCATTGCTGGTTCATCTTCTCTCATTCTTGTTGGTTCTTTGATGTGCTGGCTTAGAAAGTTTCTTGTTGCCACGTCCAGCAGCTTAGCTCTCCATGTTTCTGGTCCTCCATGCGGGTCTCTGTTCTTCCAATCTGCGTGTGTATGTGTGTGTGTGTGTGTGTGAGTGTGCGTGCGTGCGTGTGTGCGTGCATGTGTGTGTGTGTGTGTGTGTGTGTGTGTGTGTGTGTGTACTCGCCTAGTTGTACTCAGCTAGTTGTGTCTGCAGGATCGAGCATTGACTCTTGGATCCCGCCTTTCGAGCATCGGTTGTTTACAGCAATGACTCCTGTCCCATTTCCTTATCATACCTGGTTTTAAAATTATGAATAGTATTTACTTCCACAACCTGTTCCTGAAGTGCATTCCATTTTCCCACTACTCTCACGCTAAAAGAAAACTTCCTAACATCTCTGTGACTCATCTGAGTTTCAAGCTTCCACCCATGTCCCCTCGTTCTGTTACTATTCCGTGTGAACATTTCGTCTATGTCCACTCTGTCAATCCCTCTGAGTATCTTATACGTTCCTATCATGTCCCCCCTCTCCCTTCTTCTTTCTAGTGTCGTAAGGCACAGTTCCCTCAGGCGCTCCTCATACCCCATCCCTCGTAGCTCTGGGACGAGTCTCGTTGCAAACCTCTGAACCTTTTCCAGTTTCATTATATGCTTCTTCAGATGGGGACTCCATGATGAGGCGGAAATACTCTAAGACTGGCCTTACGTAGGCATTGTAAAGCGCCCTAAATGCCTCCTTACTTAGGTTTCTGAATGATGTTCTAACTTTTGCCAGTGTAGTGTGTGTGTGTGTGTGTGTGTGTGTGTGTGTGTGTGTGTGTGTGTGTGTGTGTGTGTGTGTGCATGCATGCATGTGTACTCACCTATTTGTGCTTACAGGATCGTGCATTGATTCTTGGATCCCGCCTTTCCAGCTATCAGTTGTTTACAGCAATGACTCCTGTCCCATTTCCCTATCATACCTAATTTTAAAAGTATGAATAGTATTTGCTTCCACAACCTGTTCCCCAAGTGCATTATATTTTCCCACTACTCTCACGCTAAAAGTAAACTTCCTAACATCTCTGTGACTCATCTGAGTTTCCAGTTGTCACCCATGTCCCCTCGTTCTGTTATTATTACGTGTGAACATTTCATCTATTTCCACTTTGTCAATTCCCCTGTGTATTTTTATATGTTCCTATCATATCTCTTTCCCTTCTTTTCTCTATTGTCGTAAGGTTCAGTTCCCTCAGACGCTCTTCATATCCCATCTCTCTCGTAACTCTGGGACAAGCCTCGTTGCAAACCTCTGAACCTTTTCCAGTTTCCTTATGTGTTTCTTCAGGTGGGGGCTCCACGATGTCGCGGCATTCTCTAAGACTGGTCTTACATAGGCAGTATAAAACGCCCTAAAATCCTCCTCACTTAGGTTTCTGAATAAAGTTCTAATTTTCGCCAGTGTAGAGTACGCTGCTGTCGTTATCCTATTTATATGTGCCTCAGGAGTTAAATTAGGTGTCACATCCACTCCCAGGTCTCTTTCTCGAATCGTTACAGGTAGGCAATTCCCCTTTATTGTGTACTGTCCCTTTGGTCGTCTATCACCTGATCCCATTTCCATAACTTTACATTTACTGGTGTTGAACTCCAGTAGCCATTTCCCTGACCATCTCTGCAACCTGTTTAAGTCCTCTTGGAGGATCCTACAATCCTTATCTGTTACAACACTTCTCATTAATTTTGCGTCATCCGCAAACATTGACATGGATGATTCCACTCCTGTAAACATATCATTTACGTAAATTAGAAAGAGGATTGGGCCCAGCACCGATCCTTGAAGTACTCCACTCGCTACTGTTCGCCAGTCCGACTTCTCGCCCCTTACCATTACCATCTGGATCCTTCCTGTTAGGTAGTTCCTCACCCATGCTAGGGCCTTTCCGCTTACTCCTGCTTGCCTCTAAAGTTTATATAGCAGTCTCATGTGTGGTACTGTATCAAAGGCCTTTTGGCAGTCAAGAAATATGCAGTCTGCCTAGCCTTCTTTGTCCTGCCTTATCCTTGTTACTTTGTCATAGAATTCTGAAAGGCTTGTTAGGCATGATTTCCCTGTCCAGAATCCATGTTGGTGCTTGTTTACAAACCCAATGCTCTCCAGGTGCTCAACAAGTCTTAGCCTAATTATTCTTTCAAGTATTTTGCAGGGGATGCTTGTCAGTGATACGGGTCTGTAGTTAAGTGCCTCCTCCCAATCACCTTTCTTGAAAATTGGTACGACATTTGCCTCCTTCCAACAACTGGGCAATTCTCTCAACATAAGTGATTCATTAATGATCATTGCCAGAGGCATGCTGAGAGCCTGCGCTGCCTCTTTTAGTATCCACGGTGATACTTTGTCTGGTCCAACTGCTTTTGTTTCATTCAGTGTTGTCAACTGTTTCATTACCTCATTGTGTGTGTGTGTGTGTGTGTGTGTGTGTGTGTGTGTGTGTGTGTGTGTGTGTGTGTGTGTGTGTGTGTGTGTGTGTGTGTGTGTGTGTGTTGGGGTGGGGGCGGGTGGTGGGGGATACCCTTGGTAAGCGAGTTTTTTTTTTATTATTATTTTTCTACCACAGACGTGGCCACACATTTACAATGCTAACCAGCATATATACATTTTCTTCTGTCCTACATGGGTTAGGGTTAGAGAAGTGTTAAACATATAGACAAGTGAATTTTGTGGAGTCCACCTCGTGGTGCCAGAACCCACCCCATAGGCGCACATCCCGTGTGTCAACCGTGTGTGTGTGTGTGTGTGTGTGTGCTTACTAGAAAATTGGTTTCCAACAAGTGTAATAGGGGAATGTGGATCGAGAAATTAGTAATAGAGAAAGTGAATACTATTGCAAGTCGGAAATAAAGCAGAAAATCCCTTATTGTAATACAAGCGAATTAATATATCAGTGTTATAACCTAAGTAACTGCCAAGTGAGGGCCTCCAGCCGCGGCCTGGGACAACAACGTGTCTACTGTACAGCCTCTGGGACCCTCACCCTCCACCGTGCGATAAGTACTGACCATACAGTAGAACAAATAAACATATATATTATTACAAATATGCGATATACATATAATATTATAAATATATAGATATATACAACAAAACAAGGCAAAATGGGAGTAAATAAACAAATTTGTGGCCACTGTAACAACTCCTTAAAGTCGAAGGTAACGGGAATTGAATGTTATATCTGTAAGAATAGATTTCATTCGGCTTGTTCAGGAGTGAGTAACACTACGACACTGAGAGCTGGCCACTTGCTCTGGGTGTGTAAAAATGACCTGCCAGCTTGGAATATCCTAAAAAACCTTCTAGATAACATGACGCTTGATCGGAAAACATCATTCATTGGAAGCCTACCAGCCATCCAGAAGGAGTGGGAAAGGAACAGCAACAATTCTAATATACCAGGGGCGGTGGCTATAGTCAGGGATGAAACTGAGGCTGAAACTCAGGAAGTTGTAAACTCTGACTCAGTAGGCCAGGATGTAGATGACAGTAAACTAGAAAGTGTAACAGACAGCACTGACAGCTCGATAGGTACAGACACTACGACGGTTCCCGATAGCAATTCAGAACAGAAGGACAGACTTATGCAAATTTTATGCAATGGGCATATGCAGACATATATATACTGGTAATAAGAAAGGATTAGAATGCAGTTACCAACATCCCAAAAAATGTTTAAATATGCTTAGGAAAGGTGAGTGTCGATTTGGATCAATATGTACGTTTTTCCATCCTGACATGTGCCAAACCTCACTGGAGGACAGAAATTGCTATGACCACAGCTGCCCACACTTTCACGTGAAAGGTACGGAACGCTACATAAAGAACGGCAAGCAGGATAATGAATTTGGAGGAAACTCTATAAATTTTTTATACCAGACCGAAAGAGAATTCAAAAGGAGGAGCATGGAGAGTGTATGGAACTGGATGCCAGATCCACTTGCATTCCAGAATTACAGATACAATTACACACTGAAAGGGAACTACAACTACGACAGAAAACTGCCCTACAACAATCAGTACTGGTCAGAACAAACTCATTATGTCCACGAATAATGGACTTGCCGAAAAAGTCTCCCATTCAAACTATCACTAATAGAGTAACCTCATTCATCTTTGCCAACATACAAGGACTGAAAACAAGAACAAACAACAAAGTACAGTTCATAAATGGCCTCCTCACGGAGTCAAATGCAGTATTTGGAGCTTTCACAGAAACCCATGCAGGGGAATTGTTGGACAGTGAGATCTGGATTCCAGGATATAACCTATACAGGTGTGATAAGAAAATTAGGTCACATGGAGGAGTGGGTCTGTATATTAGGGAAGACCTTGTATGCTCGGAGCTCCTAAACGTTACAAATGAGGTGGTAGAGGTACTGGGATTAAAAATAGAGAAAATAAATTTAGTGATTATTCTAATATATAAACCGCCAGATGCAACGGCTGAGGAATTCACAGAACAGATAAACAAAATAGAGAATAGCCTTGATAATTTGGAGAACCCGATACCTGATATTATCTTCCTAGGTGACTTCAACTTGCCTAGTCTCAGGTGGAAAATAGCAAACAATAATATTATACCAGGAAATCTATCGGGACCTAACCAACCACAGATTAGAGAACTACTTAGATTCTGTGACAAATTTTCACTCAATCAGCAGATATCGGAGCCAACGAGAAATGAAAATATTTTAGATCTGGTCTTTACGAACAATGAAGACATTATCAGAGACATTACGATATCAGATACAACATACTCAGATCACAAGCTCATTGAAGTGCAAACGACCATCAATACTCAGAATAGACCTAAAACGTTGATAAAGCGAGAGGGGCTATTCAGTAAATTCAATTTTAATAATAAAAGAATAGACTGGGAGATAATAAACAGGGAACTTACAAACATTCCATGGGGAACTGTTCTAAATAATACAAGTCCTACAGAAGGAATAGAAAAACTGACTTCAGAAGCGTATCAAGTCTGTCTGAAACATGTTCCTTTGAGGAAAGCCAGAAAGAGATCTAACGTAGAAAGAGAACGCAGACGACACTATAAACGCAGGAAAAAAATAACGGAACTGCTTATGCAGACACGAATTTCCCGTCAAAGAAGGAATAATTTAAATAGCGAGATTGAAGAAATCGAGCGGAAATTGAAACACTCATATGAAACTGAAGCAAGGCAGTTAGAACGGAAAGCAATTCAGGAAATAAAGAAAAATCCAAAATATTTCTTCACATATGCGAAATCAAAAGCAAAAACCACTGCTAGTATTGGACCTATTCGTACAAGTGAAGGTTCATAAACGGAGGATGACAAAGAAATTAGTGAAATCCTAAAAAAAGCAGTATGAGGACATGTTTAGCACTCCAATAAACAACATGAATGTGGAAGATCCAGACAATTTCTTTATGCGGGATATTCAAACCCCTGTAAATATAACTGATATCAACACGAGTGCACTAAATTTTGAAAGAGAAATTGAAAACATGCCCATGCACTCGGCGCCAGGTCCAGACTCATGGAATTCAATATTTATAAAGAAATGCAAAGTGCCGGTAGCACAGGCACTCAGTATAGTGTGGAGGAAGAGCTTGGACACGGGGGAGATACCAGATGCACTTAAAGTAGCAGACATAGCCCCTCTACACACGGGAGGGAGCAAAGCATTGGCAAAGAATTATAGACCAGTTGCACTAACATCGCACATCATAATAGTATTTGAGAGAGTGATTAGGAGTCAGGTCACCAATTTCATGGAGACCAATGACCTTCACAACCCAGGCCAACATGGATTTCGAGCGGGAAGATCGTGCCTCTCACAGCTACTTGAGCACTACGACAAAGTCACTGAGGCATTAGAAGAAAAACAGAATGCTGATGTGATATACACGGACTTCGCAAAGGCTTTCGATAAATGTGACCATTGCCTGATAGCACACAAAATGAAGTCAATGGGAATAACCGGTAAAGTAGGACGCTGGATACTCAGTTTTCTGTCAAACAGGACTCAGCGAGTAACGGTCAACCATAAAAAATCTAGTTCAAGTGCAGTTAAGTCACAGCTTTGTATCATCCTTTGCAGATGACACAAAAATCAGTATGAAAATTATCCCGGCTGAAGACACTGAAAAACTTCAAGCTGATATTAATAAAGTTTTCGACTGGGCATCAGAAAATAACATGATGTTTAACAGTGATAAATTCCAGGTACTCAGGTACGGTAAAAATGAGGACCTTAAACATAATACAGAATACAAAACACAATCAAATGTACCCATAGTAGGAGAACAGCATGTAAAGGATTTGGGAATAATAATGTCTGACGACTTAACGTTTAAGGAGCACAACGAAGCAAATATTGCGACAGCCAGAAAAATGATAGGATGGATTACGAGAACTTTCAAATCCAGGGATCCCATCACAATGGTTGTACTCTTCAAGTCACTTGTGTTGTCCCGTCTTGAGTACTGCTCAGTACTCACTTCCCCCTTCAGAACAGGAGAGATTGCTGAAAAAGAGGGAATACAGAGAACATATACGGCACGCATAGACGCAATAAAGCACCTAAATTATTGGGATCGTCTCAAAGCCCTCCAAATGTACTCACTAGAAAGAAGACGAGAGAGATACCAAATAATATACACCTGAAAGATACTGGAGGGCCAAGTACCAAATCTACACAGTAAAATAACAACGTACTGGAGTGAACGATATGGAGGAAAATGCAGAATAGAACCAGTGAAGAGCAGAGGTGCCATAGGCACAATCAGAGAACACTGTATAAACATCAGAGGTCCGCGGTTGTTCAACGTCCTCCCAGCAAGCATAAGAAATATTGCCGGAACAACCGTGGACATCTTCAAGAGGAAACTAGATTTATTCCTCCAAGGAGTGCCGGACCAACCGGGCTGTGGTGAGTATGTGGGCCTGCGGGCCGCTCCAAGCAAGAGCCTAGTGGACCAAACTCTCACAAGTCAAGCCTGGCCTCGGGCCGGGCTTGGGGAGTAGAAGAACTCCCAGAACCCCATCAATCAGGTATCAACCAGGTATAGTTCAAGGGTTTATTGAACACTCAACCACAGAAGGTGATTCAGTGCTTTAAAAAGCTAAGCTAACCTACATACGTAAATACATAGATACACAGATTTACGTATGCCCTATATAAAGTGTTTGATGTGTCTTTTACATAGTGTCATTAATGTACATTCACAAAAGTGAAATGTAATTCTGATCAGCTTCCATATATGCTTTATACCCATAGATATACATACTCACATACATATACATACATATGTACACACACATGCATTCACATACATTTGTCTCATTTACTCTGACAGGGTGAGATAGCGGATAAAGAAACTAGTGTGCAATTAAGCACTTAATCACTGAAGGTGATGAAGGTGCTTTTACAAGCTCAGGTTATATAGTTACATCATATATATACATTGTATAATTATATTATAAGCGAGAGTGGCAGGTAACCTTAGACGTTCTGTGGTCAACAGGGGGGGGGGGTCAAACCCACCCTCCAACATCTGGGCATAATACCAGCAGCCTCCACAACACTCCCCCAGCCTCCAGCTGATGCTTGTAGATGCCTCATCTAACCTCACTTATGTCACACATTAACCAACAATTTCTGTGATATTTAAACTCCTCATCACAGTGGCGTCTCACCAATATAAACTGTATTGGATTTTGTCCCGAAATAGCAATATGATGAATGGACGTTTATGTATGTATGTATGTATGTATGTATGTATGAATGTATGTATGTATGTATGTATGTATGTATGTATGTATGTATGTATGTATGTATGTATGTAAATATGTATGTATGTATGTATGTATGTATGTATGTATGTATGTATGTATGTATGTATGTATGTATGAATGTATGTATGTATGTATGTATGTATGTACGCATGTATGTATGTATGTATGTATGCCTGCATGCATGCATGCATGTATGTATGTATGTATGTATGTATGTATGTATGTATGTATGTATGTATGTATGTATGTATGCATGTATGTATGTATGTATGTATGTATGTATGTATGTATGTATGTATGTATGTATGTATGTATGTATGTATGTATGTATGTATGTATGTGTCGTACCTAGTAGCCAGAATGCACTTCTCAGCCTACTATGCAAGGCCCGATTTGCCTAATAAGCGAAGTTTTCCTGAATTAATATATTCTCTCTAATTTTTTTCTCATGAAATGATAAAGCTACCCATTTCATTATGTATGAGGTCAATTTGTTTTTATTGCAGTTAAAATTAACGTAGATATATGACCGAACCTAACCAACCCTACCTAACCTAACCTAACCTATCTTTATAGGTTAGGTTAGGTTAGGTAGCCGAAAACGTTAGGTTAGGTTAGGTTAGGTAGGTTAGGTAGTCGAAAAACAATTAATTCATGAAAACTTGGCTTATTAGGCAAATCGGGCCTTGCATAGTAGGCTGAGAAGTGCGTTCTGGCTACTAGGTACGACATATGTATGTATGTATGTATGTATGTATGTATGTATGTATGTATGTATGTATGCATGCATGCATGCATGCATGCATGCATGCATGTATGTATGTATGTATGCATGTATGTATGTATGTATGTATGTATGTATGTATGTATGTATGTATGTATGTATGTATGTATGTATGTATGTATGTATGAATGTATGTATGTGTACTCACCTAATTGTGCTTGCAGGGTTGAGCTCTGGCTCTTTGGTCCTGCCTCTCAACTGTCAATCAACAGGTGTACAGGTTCCTGAGCCTATCGAGCTCTATCATATCTACACTTGAAACTGTGTATAGAGTCAGCCTCCACCACATCACTTCCTAATGCATTCCATTTGTCAACCACACTGACACTAAAAAAGTTCTTTCTAATATCTCTGTAGCTCATTTGGGCACTCAATTGCCACCTGTGTCCCCTAGTGCGTGTGCCCCTTGTGTTAAATAGACTGTCTTCATCTACCCTATCAATATCCTTGAGAATCTTGAATGTGATGATCATGTCCCCCCCCTAACTCTTCTGTCTTCCAGCGAAGAGAGGTTTAATTCTCGGAGTCTCTCCTCGTAGCTCATACCTCTCAGCTCGGGTACTAGTCTGGTGGCAAACCTTTGAACCTTTTCCAGGTTGGTTTTATCCTTGACTAGATATGGACTCCATGCTGGGGCTGCATACTCCAGGATTGGCCTGACATATGTGGTATACAAAGTTCTGAATGATTCCTTACACAAGTTTCTGAATGCCGTTCTTATGTTGGACAGCCTGGCATATGCCGCTGATGTTGTCCTCTTGATATGGGCTGCAGGAGATAGGTCTGGCATAATATCAACCCCCAAGTCTTTTTCTTTCTGTGACTCTTGAAGTATTTCATCTCCCAGATGATACCTTGTATCTGGCCTCCTGCTCCCTACACCTATCTTCATTACATTACATTTGCTTTGGTTAAACTCTAACGACCATTTGTTTGACCATTCCTTCAGCTTGTCTAGGTCTTCTTGAAGCCTCAAGCAGTCCTCGTCTGTCTTAATCCCCCTCATAATTTTGCCATCGTCCGCAAACTTTGAGAGAAATGAATCTATACCCACCGTGAGATCATTTACATATATCAGAACCAAGATAGGACCGAGTACAGAGCCCTGTGGGACTCCACTGGTGACTTCACGCCAGTCTGAGGTCTCACCCCCTTACCGTAACTCTCTGCTTCCTACTGCTCAGGTACTCCCTTATCCACTGGAGAACCTTACCAGCTACACCTGCCTGTCTCTCCAGCTTATGTACCAGCCTGTACTGTGTACTCACCTAGTTGTACTTACCTAGTTGTGCTTGCGGGGGTTGAGCTTTAGCTCTTTGGTCCCACCTCTCAACCGTTATTCAACAGGTGTACAGGTTCCTGAGCCTGTTGGGCTCTATCATATCTACACTTGAAACTGTGTATGGAGTCAGCCTCCTACACATCACATGTTTGTTTGTATGTATGTATGTATGTATGTATGTATGTATGTATGTATGTATGTATGTATGTATGTATGTATGTATGTATGTATGCAAATATGTACTCACCTAATTGTGCTTGCGGGGGTTGAGCTCTGGCTCTTTGGTGCCGCCTCTCAACCGTCAATCAACTAATGTACAGATTCCTGAGCCTATTGAGCTCTATCATATCTACATTTGAAACTGTGTATGGAGTCAGCCTCCAACACATCACATGAATGTATGAATGTATGTATGTATGTATGTATGTATGTATGTATGTATGTATGTATGTATGTATGTATGTATGTATGTATGTATGTATGTATGTATGTATGTATTTATGTATGTATGTTCTCACCTAATTGTGCTTGAGGGGGTTGAGCTCTGCCTCTTTGATCCCGCCTGTCAACCATCAATCAACTGATGTACAGATTCCTGAGCCTACTGGGCTCTATCATATCTACATTTGAAACTGTGTATGGAGTCAGCCTCCACCACATCACTTCCTAATGCATTCCATCCGTTAACTACTCTGACACTGAAAAAGTTCCTTCTAACGTCTCTGTGGCTCATGTGGGTACTCAGTTTCCACCTGTGTCCCCTTGTTCGCGTCCCACCAGTGTTGAATCTTTATCCTTGTTTACCCAGTCGATTCCTCTGAGGATTTTGTAGGTTGTGATCATGTCTCCCCTTACTCTTCTGTCTTCCAGTGTCGTAAGGTGCATTTCCCGCAGCCTTTCCTCGTAACTCATGCCTCTTAGTTCTGGGACTAGTCTAGTGGCATACCTTTGGACTTTTTCGAGCTTCGTCTTGTGCTTGACAAGGTACGGGCTCCATGCTGGGGCCGCATACTCCAGGATTGGTCTTACATATGTAGTGTACAAGATTCTGAATGATTCCTTATACAGGTTCCTGAACGCTGTTATGATGTTAGCCAGCCTCGCATATGCCGCAGACGTTATTCTTTTTATGTGGGCTTCAGGAGACAGGTTTGGTGTAATATCAACTCATAGATCTTTCTCTCTGTCCGTTTCATTAAGTACTTCATCTCCTATTCTGTATCCTGTGTCTGGCGTCCTGTTTCCACTGTCTAGTTTCATTACTTTGCATTTACTCGGGTTGAACTTCAACAGCCATTTGTTGGACCATTCACTCAGTCTGTCTAAGTCATCTTGTAGCCTCCTACTATCGTCCTCAGTTTCAATCCTCCTCATAATTTTTGCATCATCGGCAAACATTGAGACAAACGATTCTATACCCTCTGGGAGATCATTTACATATATCAGAAACAGTATAGGTCCAAGGACTGACCCCTGCGGGACTCCACTCGTAACGTCTCGCCAATCCGAGACCTCACCCCTTACACTGACTCGTTGTCTCCTGTTGCTCAGGTACTCCTTTATCCAATGGAGTACCTTCCCTTTCACTCCAGCCTGCATCTCCAGCTTTTTCGCTAGCCACTTGTGTGGCACTGTATCAAAGGCTTTCTGACAATCCCAAAATATGCAGACTGCGCAACCTCCTCTTTCTTGCCTTATTTTTGTTGCCTGGTCGTAGAATTCAAGTAACCCTGTGGGGCAGAACCTGCCATCCCTGAACCCATGTTGATACTGTGTTACAAAGTTCTTTCGCTCCAGGTGCTCCAATAGCTTTCTTTGCACAATCTTCTCCATCAGCTTTCATGGTATGCAGGTTAGGGACACTGGCCTGTAATTCAGTGCCTCCTGTCTATCCCCTTTCTTGTATATCGGGACTACTTTAGCTGCTTTCCAAATTTCTTGCAGTTCCCCTGTTGCCAGTGATTTGTTTTACACTAAGGAGAGTGGCAGGCACAGTTCTTCTGATCCTTCCTTTAGTATCCAAGGGGAGATTCCAACTGGGCCTATAGCCTTTGTCACATCCAACTCTAGTAAACACTTCCTTACTTCCCCGCTGGTAATCTCAAACTCTTCCAGTGGTTCCTGGTTAGCTATTCCTTCTCTTATCTCTGGAATTTCTCCTTGCTCTACAGTGAAGACCTCCTGGAATTTTATATTCAATTCCTCACACACTTCCTTGTCGTTTGTAGTGAATCCTTCTGCCCCTATCCTTAATTTCATAAACTTTTCCTTTACTGTTGTTTTTCTCCTGATGTGGCTATGCAACAATTTAGGCTGAATCTTTGCCTTGCTTGCGATGTCATTTTCGTATTGTCCCAATATGTATGTATATATGTATACATACATATGTATGAATGTATACATATATACATACATACCATGTATACCCCATATGTATGTATGTATGTATGTATGTATGTATGTATGTATGTATGTATGTATGTATGTATGTATGTATGTATGTATGCTTGTATGTATGTATGTATGTATGTATGTATGTATGTATGTATGTATGTATGTATGTATGTGAGTATGTATTCCCAGTCCCGTTAAAGATTGCCTCTCTTTCATCCAATTTAAGAGAATAGCAACTAAGTACTACATAATCAACTCCTTGTAACTTACCTTATCTCCTAAATGTCAACATATGTCAGTTCAGTTCATGCTGTTGATCTCAATTAGTCTTAAGTCTTAGTTTTTAAGGTTTCCCCAGATCTTGCCCAAAACGCTGTGCATATTAGTTCTTTAGGCATAGTATATACTAGTTCTATTTTGAAATCCAACATTCTACTTGTAACTCCCAACCATTCCCATCACCACAACCACTCCCAACACCACCCCCGCTCCCAACACCACAACCACTCCCAACATTAACATTCCACTACTTCCCCGTGGGAAGTAGTGGAATTTATATCAATCCTTGAGCTGTAGTTGACCCCATACCCATCTTGTTGGTGTTAGTGGACCCCATACCCATTTTGTGGGTGGTAGTAGACCCCCATACCCATCTTGTAAGTGGTAGTGGACCCCATACCCTTCCTGTGGGTGGTAGTGAATCCAATACCCATCTTGTACGTAGTATTGGACCCCATACCCATTTTGTGGGTGGTAGTAGACCCCCATACCCATCTTGTAAGTGGTAGTGGACCCCATACCCTTCCTGTGGGTGGTTGTGAATCCAATACCCATCTTGTACGTAGTATTGGACCCCATACCCATTTTGTAGTTGGTAGTGGACACAATACTTATCCTGTGGGTGGTAGTGAGTAGTGGAAATGGCCCCAAATCTGCGCCGTTTGGCTTTTTCCGACGGCGCCAACTTGGCGCATGGGTTTTTAGATTACAAATAGCTACAGCCCCAAGTTGGCGCCTTTTAATCCCCTTGAGCGAAAATTTCGAGGAGTAGAAGCAATCACTTGCCGGGGGTAACGAAAAAGATAGGCCCCAAGTTGGGGCTGTACCTATTTGTAATGTAAAAACCCATGCGCCTATTTGTGGCTGTTAGGAAAATATTGAAAACAAGAAATGTTCTACAAATTAAGGGACCCAGAATGTGGAATGACCTCCCCAATCATGTCAAAGGCTGACCTCTCTCAACCAGTTTAAGATTCAGATTCAGATTGTTTATTTAGGTAAAGGTACATACATTGCAGATGAGTTACAAAAATAATGTTTGATTTAAAGAAAGAGCTAGTACATACAATACCTAAAGCCATTAGTACGTATAGAGTTTCGGGCAAGGTTAGGGGGGGGGGGGAACACTTAGACTGAAACTTAACACTAATCTATATAAATAAAAATGGAAATGTTCGTTTGTGCAAAATCGCTAATCTCCGAAAGTTCTTCACTGATTGCTTAGAAATTTTCACACAACGTTCCATTCGCATCCGTCCCGATTTTTATATATATACTATATAGATGTCACGTCTGTGACGGTAAAAAACATGCTTTTTCAGAAAAACAATACAATAAGCCTCCCAAACAAGTTGGTCACTTTCAGGAATCGGACACCCAGGAGCTGCAGTAGGCTGAGGCATCGAATTTGGCACTCCCGAGACAAAACACTGCGCTCGTGGAACCCAGATGGTAGAAGGGCACCAGGGAACAGGACGCACCAAGTCAGTACACTTAAAAGTCGCAGTTGCTGTAGATCCGTCGAGCACCTCGCCGGTCGAGAGGACAAAAGGGACGGGTTTCCCCCGAGGACGCTGGACACACGGGTGCACACTGGGAAGCACATCTGACTGCACGGCAGGCCGCACACCGGCCCGCCCACCTAGGGCGTGCACACCGTTCGGTGTCAGGAACCGCACTGAGACCCGTGGAGGGTGGCTCCGCAGGGGCCCCAGAGCCCCCACCAACCGGAACAGGAGCAGAGGCTCCCCGCTTCACATCCTTCGTCAACACTACCACAAGGTCGCTCTTAACAGGGGCAACTGCCCACTGAGGGGAGCCACCAGCAGGAGGCACAGCATCCAACTCAGAAGTCACCACAGGAGGCAACTCAGCGTCGGCTACATCATCATCCTCCATTGCATCACACTCCTCTGCCCACGACCGGCGAGGTGACGCACCCCGAGCCGAGCGACGGCGCTTAAAAAGAGGCCGCTGATCGTCGGAGCTGTCACCCCCAACAAGCGGTGTCCCAGAAGAACCATCGACAGGCGGCCCCAAAATCGGGGCCGCACGTTCACGCAGAACAGCAGCCTCAACAACGTGGGGCAAAAAGCCACCACCAGGAACGGAGACCGGAGTCGGAGAAGGAAGAGACACAGCAGGCGGATGGGAAGACGTCAGCACACGTGAGGTATCCAGGGAGGGCGACGGAACATGCAGAATGGAAGAGGTACTCGTCAACGAGGTAGAGGACGTGGGTGGAGACACATACCACCGCACCGTCAGCCCCGGGAAGCAAATGGCCCCCAGCAGGAGACGCAGGCACCACCCCTACAGCATCCCCCAAGGCCATCGGATGCGGATGCACCTCCACAGTCATCGAACGAGGAAGGTCCGAAACAGGCGCCCCCAGGTCCCCAGAGCTCACCGGCGGGGCAGACACATCCGGTCCAGACGTAGCGACATCCGGAACCGCCGCGCGATCTACACCAGGCACTAGCACAGAGCGAGAATCCGCCGGGGGAGTCCACACGCACAGATAAGCGAGGAAAATCATCCTCTAGGAAGACAGAAGGGGCATCTGTACGAGGAGCGTCACAACCGGCCACGACGTGGCCCTCAGCACCACACCGGAAACACGTTCGGGTCTGCCCCTCATAGAAAGTCCTCAGAGACAGCACACGATACGAGACCCTTGATG
This sequence comes from Procambarus clarkii, assembly GCF_040958095.1. Taxonomy (NCBI): domain Eukaryota; kingdom Metazoa; phylum Arthropoda; class Malacostraca; order Decapoda; family Cambaridae; genus Procambarus; species Procambarus clarkii. The sequence continues at coordinate 43,451,529 of NC_091158.1, read as the reverse complement.
GTATAGGGCTAGTGAGCCGCATGACAAGCGTGCGTGAACCCAGCCGGACTCCCTTCAGTCGGCCCGCACTTAAAGTGTTGAACCTGTGCTTCACCACCGACCCAAACCGCGTAAACAAGGCCATGAGGGCCGCCTTGGGAAAGGTCACTGGCACGCCGTGAATACTCACAAACGTCAAGGGCCCCCAGGGATCCGAGATCTCTACAGACACAGCCGAAGCCGGAAGAGGAAGCGTGCGGCCATTCCAGCGGGCCACAGACTCCCGGTATACATGCGACGTGGCGAATGACACCGCAACACGGGCGGGCGACAACTTCTCTAGGCCCAGGAGCTCGGGGACGTCAACACGGAGGACGTCGAGGAGGGCAACTTCTACAACGGGCCAATCCACATCAGCAGAAAAATCCAGCCGCACTGTGTCTATTCTTCTAATACGGCTAGTACCAGCCCCGTCCATACTGGCAGGTGGGGCCCTGACCAGCGGGAGCTCCACACCCCCCCACAGCAACCGCCACTCAGCAACGGCAGACGACCACTGACAGCCAGAGCTCGACGTCTGCACCCTCTGGTGGCGCAGCCAGGAATCACCACAAAGTTGACACATTGTGTATTCGACATTTGGGTTTTGAGAAAGCTGCCAAATACATCTATATCCCAGGCGTATTCTGGCCACTATAACATCACATTGCCGGGTTCTTGTTCTATTAGTCCCATATGTGAATGTCTCCTCACGATATCTATCATAATATTTAATGCTACAACTTTCAGGTCTTTGAGAATTTGTTAGGTCGGTGAGATTTTCATTAGATATTTGTTTAAGTATTCTCTTTGTCACTGCTAATGAAACACCCATATCAATTTCTACCACTGGTTTTCTGCAGGCTGACTTAGCAAGCATATCAACAGTGTCATACCTTGAGATGCCAACATGTGATGGTATCCATAGGAATTTAATCTCAAATCTGTTTTCTTTGGCAGCTAAAACATTCATTCGAATATCACTGACTATTTTCTGGGTGTCACTACTATGTGCGTTCAATGCCAGGAGTGCACTCTGCGAGTCACAGTATATAAGTCCACTGCCTTTGTCTTTTAAAAATTCAGTGGCAAGGTATATGCCTGCAAGTTCGGGTTGAGTTGTACTTGCCCAGTCATTGACGCGCTTCATTGCTGTATGTACGAGAGAAGATTGTTCAAATATGTTACATGCACATCCGGTACATCGTCCACCTTCTTCTACAGAGCCGTCGGTATAGCACTGATAAACATCGTTACCCATACTCTGAGTACTTTCAGTGATGTTTTTCAGTGTTAACTGTTTTAATAATGTAGTGTGCACACTATCTTTCTTGGGCGCATTTACAAAATCAACTGATAGATCCCTGTTATCCCATGGAGTAATTGGCTGATTAATCATTAGTTGAGTTGGGGTACATTTTTAATATTTTGATGGACTTGGCTACCTTGTAGAACCAATATACATAATCAGATTTTGTTCTTCTTCTATAGACCTCAGGTGAGTGCAGCATATTAGAAAGTTTAGCTTGAAACTTCATGTGTTTTCTACATCTACTCAATGCCTTCACGCCGAAAACTGTGCTAATAGACAAAATTCTCTCACTTATGGTAGGTAATTTTAACTCTGCTCTCATATTAACTATTCTCGTGGACTTTGGAGCCCCAAGGATGAGACGCATAGCTTCATTTTGCAAGGTTTCAAGAGATTTCAGCTCTTTGTCAGTATACAGGGTGAGATGTAGAGCATTGTAGTCAATCACAGTAGTTTTATGTATAAATGATACATAAAACATTCTAGCAAGTCTCACGTTAAGTCCATGATTGACACCAACAAGGACCCGCAAGGGCTTTAATCTCTCTCAAAGTCTCCTCTTGAGAGAAGATAGGTACCTAATTGGCTGGTGGAATACCACATGGAATGAGGGAACGGGTTTTCTTTACAGAGATAAGGAGGCCACATTCCTCAGCTCTAGTAGCAAAAGCATCGAGCAGAACTTGTATTCTAGGCTCGGTGGCAGCCTGTAAACATATATCATCAGCATAACAAATGACAGTGTCTTCATTATTAGTTGGAAGATCTTTAATGAGTTTATGCATCAGAACGTTGAACAACAAGGGGGCTGAGGACCCCTCCTTGTGGAGTTCCCAGTTCAAAGTGTTTGCTCTCTGTGCTTTTAAAACCATTAAGCAAAACATATGCTGTTCGATTAGACAAATAGCCCTCTATCCATTTCAGTAATTTTCCTTGTATTCCCAGCTCGGCAAGCTGTTCCAGTATGATTTCTCTGTTTGCTGTATCAAAAGCTGCTGCTAGATCGATGAAGACTGTTTGAGGGGAAGCTTCAATATGTGCGAAGTACTCAGCAAAACAGTGTTGTGTACTGAGCCCAGGCATAAATCCAAACAGTTGAGGTCACAGGTGCCCCTGTATACGATACATGAGTCGGTTAAGAACAATACGTTCAAGCACTTTACAAACACACGATGTTAGAGATGTGGGTCTATAATTATGTGAGTGTGGTTTGGGGATGGGAACAATGACACTCTTTGTCCAAGCATCAGGTAATACTCCTTCACGTAAACTCATTCTGTACAACACTAATAGTGGATTACCTGGTACGTGTGAGACTAATCTCAGTAGACTGTAAGTAATACCATCCTCTTCAGGAGCAGTTGATTTTCCCATCTTTAGTGCATGATTTAATTCCCATTCAGTTACATCATTAAAGTCCGACACGATTATAGCTGTACAGGCAAGATTGATGGTTCGTTGTCTGTTGGGGCGTGTGTCATCAAGTTTGTGCTGTATGTTAATTGGGAATGAGTCGTAGCTCGATGTTAGTGCCCATTGATCAAGGAGGATGTTTGCTTGTTCTAGTGGGCTGTGGTGCAGCGGTTTGGTTGGGCTGCTTCTAGAGATTTTTCATATCTTTTCCCTATCTTCAACAAGTGTTGTTTGCTCATTTATACTTTGTAGGAACTCTTCCCAATGTTTATTACGTATAACGTTGCTCATGTCTCTCACCTCTCTGTTTGCAACTAGAAATGCATGCAAGTCACCGTGTGCTTTGGTTCGTTTGTACGTATCTCTAAGTTGCTTTACTCGTTCATGTTCTTTAACAAATACGGGGTCAAGGACCCACTTGGGTGGTAGTAGGTGTTGCCCACTTCTGCTAGGCTTACGACCTGTTCCCCAACACACCCATGTGTCATAGTAGGTAGTAATCGTATCAACGAGATCTCTGGAGAAGGCTTGTACATTCGTTATTGTGTAATCTTAATACCATTTTGATATACAATTAATAAAGTGGTCATGCAAGCCATATGGAATATTCATTTTCCGTCTCTGATGTCTATTAGGTACATCACACTGTACCTCATATTAAGCAGAAACTCCATAGTGATCACTAACTAAGTGATTTACCAACGAACATTCCATCCTATCTTGCACAAGGTTTCTACCCATTTCATAATCAAGTCTGCCTCCCGGAGTTGTCGCACGGCAGCCGTGGAGTGAGGACGTTTCCCGACCCTCCGTGGCTGTTGGAGTTGTTTGCTGTTTTGGTCGCCAGGTGGTGTGGGCGTCCCTGCCCTACCAGTTTTGTTGCCTGCCTGGCTGCGTTGACGTGGCAGATCTGACATGGGGGGCCATCTTCCTCATATTCAGCGTGTGAACTCCGTGGGCCTGGAGTTCACTTGTAAGGCTGGTTATCCGACCATCGAGATGGTGATGTGTGACATGCTTCGTGTCCTGGTTGAAGCTGTTTACGGTGTGGAGCTAGTTACGGCCCATCAGGTTGTTATTAAGTTCGTGGGGGAGGACGAGTACCGGGACTTCCTCCGTCGGTACGGAGGGCGTACGTTGCCGTTGCCAGACGATGCCGGCTCTGTGGCGATTTCGGACCGCAGTGGTGCCCTGACTTATGTCAGTATCCATGGTGCGCCCCTGGAATTCCCTGATGACCTCCTCCGGCGTTACTTCGGGGGTTTTGGTACTGTTGTCAGCGTGCGGGTGAACACGCTCTCCTCGGGGCGGTATGCTGGGAGGGGTACAAACATTCGCACGTTGGCGATGCGCCTGCGGTCGGATATACCTTCTTCTGTCCGGCTTATGGGGTACTACGTCCGGGTGTATGATGCCCGGCAGCCTCATACCTATTTCCGGTGTGGCCTGTTGGGGCATCAGGCTGCCGGGTGCTCTGAGGCCCCTGCTGCTCCTGTCAACTTGTTCCGCGACGAGGATTTCCCGCCGCTCCCTCTGGAGGCAGTCTCCGGTGATGTTGATGAGGTGGTGCGCGTCCCGTTTGCTGCTGCAGCTTCCCCGGCGGCGCCTGCCATTCCTCCGGTTGTTGCCGTCCCTCCTCCGGTTCTTGAGGTACCGTCGGTTGGTCTGCCTGATCCTGTCGCTGTTCCAGCTGCTCCCGTGGGCCTTCCTGGAGCCCCCTGTGTGACGTTACTGTCTTCTCCCTCGTCTTCTGATGCTGCGCCTGGCCCTGTGTCCGTGACTCGGGTCCCGGATGTGCTTGGTGCTGGTGTGGCTGCGAAGCCTCCTGCTGTGTGTGGCCCGGTTCCCCCTGTGATAGAGGCTGCTGCCGTCCTGGCGTCGGTTCCTTCGGCTCGTGGTACCCGTGTTTCTGGGTCACTTACCGGCTCGGACGATATCCGGCCGGTGCCCAAACGTTCCCGGCGTTCGTCTTCTTCCTGGGCCGACGTAGGTCACTTCAGTGACTGTGGGGCTTCGGGTGTTGACAGTGTGGATACTGATGCGTCGATGTCTCCGCGGTTCGTGGTGGCGGAGGTCCATGTGCCTGCTGGTGCCTGTGTCTCGGACGTGCCTTCGGGTCTTTCTCCGCCGGGGGACTCTCCGCAGTGGGGGGTGGTGGCTTCCGCTGCCAGGGATGGTGTGGACTCTGGTGCTGGGCGTGGCCTGGTGGTGACGTTATGGAAGGATGCGCGCCGTCCGGGTTCCCTGCTGTCGTCTGGTGGTGTGCCCGGGGCCAGTGGTACCCCTGTGGTGTGGGTGCGCGTTGGGGCCCTGGGGGACGTGTTGCCGGCGTCTGTGATGCCACCGGGTCACTGGTCGAAGATTGCCGAGTTCCTGCTGTCTGACGGACCGGAGTGCTTTCGTGGGGGGCAAGTTCCCTTCCTGTGGGGGCGAGTGGCGACTTCTCGCCTCATGAGTACTACCATCTGGGTCCCCAGTTTGCAGGTGTTTGTTGCCCCGGTTCCGGATGTTATGGAGTCCCCGGTGGATGGACGAGACCCTTGGCAATGGGTGCTCTGGGAGGCGTTCAATGTAAGATTCCCGCGGGACAAGTTCCCGGGCAAGTATGTGCTCTGATTTCTTGTGTATTTGCTCTATGACACGCTGTGTGCCCTTCTGGCTGTTTGTTTGCCCTGTTCTATTATGTGCTTCTGCCTCTCCCTTTGTGCGTAGCTTTGTCGTGTGGCATATTAGTTTCTAGTGCTTGGCGTCACTCGTTTCGCGTTTTGGCTTGGCATTTCGCCTTTCATGGCTTTGCAATTCACCCTTCACGGGTACGCCGGGGCGCATCCGATCCCACGATCGTCGTCGCCCCTAACTCAACAACAACAACAACAAGTCTGCCTCCCAATAAATAAATTTGGGTATCCATAGTATACACGGTTAATCTGTTGTCATAAACATATTTGATAAACTTGCATCCATTATCGTTGTTAGTACTGTCTACCAGCGTAATATGTCTAGCATTAAAATCTCCCATGTATATTGTCCCATGATTGTCTAGGTCTGGGAACAATGTTACATTGAGTTTCTGGCTTCTGGCATATACGTTGAGGAATGAAAAGTGGCCTGCTGTAGTTTGTACATGAAAGTGATGGTACTGTGTGTGTACATTGTGTGACGTACTCACAAGAATGTGTGGTAAATCACTTCTGACGTATGTTAATAGGCCTGTGGCGTTACTGTTATTATAGGATGCATACCCTCTGATCTTTGGTGGGGTTTTGTTTATCATATTGGACGTGTAGGGCTCCTGTAAAGCAAGTATATCTATGTTGTTACTGGTAACATATGCAATTAGTTCATTCAGTCTTTTGTTGATGCTACAAATGTTCCAACTGAGAAACCTAATGGTTCTTGTGTCAACAGCGGCCATCGTCTTGGTGTTGTTCCTCCCTGGGACTGGTGGTCCCAGTGTTGTCCTTGTCCCCCTTACACAATGTTTCAATAAGTGCCTCTACCACGTAAAGAGCCACACCAACCTGGCGTTTGGTATCGTCAGGAACATCTGGTGACATAATCAGTTTCTTGATCACTGAGCAACTCGGGATGGTCCGCGAGTGAATGTTGTCTGTAAGTCGTATGGCATAATTACTGTCACTCAGAGTATTATCTTTTCATTCTCGTACTTGGCTTGAGCGCGTTCCTTAAGGTCATGAATCATTTTAAAATATGCTGACGCAGGTCGACTTCCTTTTCCAGTTAATGTTTCTGTGTCACTATCACTGCTGTCATCCCTGAGTTGACTGACGACGTCGCTGCCACCGCCTCCGTTGTCGCTCTCATCTCTGTTGTCGCCGCTGTTGTCGCCGCTGCCGCCGCCGCTGCTGCCGCTGCCGCCGCTGCCGCCGTCACCACCACCACAGGAACCTTTACCAGCGCAGGCCACGGCTGTGACACAGCAGCATGGAGGCTGCTGTATCTCTTGTGAAGGAGCCTGACGTAGCGTCCGTATAATTTCAGTCAGTTCTGCTACCTGTGCTTGCAAGGTTGCCAACTGTCCATTAACTGTTGTATCAGGCTGTTGTGTGTTGTCAGGGGCGTTGCTGGTGAAAGGGGTGAAAGGTGACAATACCAGCAGCACTAGCCCATGTATCTACTAACTCATTAGCAACCTTTCTTGGATCTGAGTGAGCTATGAATTTGGTCTTACAACCCCCGATTTTAGGGTTCTTAGTATTACTAATGAACTGAGCCAGGTTTTGCCAGTATCTGTCCCGCACCTCCTTCCTCACCTGACTGCATTCCCTAGGCATTTCCAACAGTGTATTTTTCTCTTCATCCCTCATTCCATTTTGTTACCATTTTTTGTGTGCACTCCGTAGCATTCTCTCCCATCCCTTAACTTACTGATCATTGGAATATTTAAATTTCTTAGGTCATGCATCTTGCTTCCCCTGCCCCCGTTATTTTACCTCTGTACTAATTTCTCTATGTTCTCGGCCATTTCCTCGTAAAAGCTATCAACGCAGAGCGGCGTGTATTGTTGATACTAATCTCCCATATTCTGAGTAAAATATTTTTTTTCTTTATTATTATTTAGTCTTTTCCTTTGAAAGTGGACTTGTTTTTTCTCCAGTGGCAATTCAACGTTCAAAGCAAAGAGGTCACGAAGTAGATCCCGAATAATCCGAGTCTCCCTATAATCCCCTGAGAGTTTAAAATGCAGGCATAGTCAAGCCGTTCTCTCCTGATGTGAGTTGGTGCATTGTTTCCCAAGAGACAGGTATCTGGATGATCTTATGGAAACTGTAACCCATTGACCTCATTAGTATTAATACTACCCACTGTCCCAGGGCTTGTGTGCCGAGCATTGAGGTCCCCAACGACCATTGAAGGATTAGTATATATGCAGTCAGGTAGATAGTGAGAGTCGAAGCAGTTCCTGGATACTTACAAATTAATTACAATAAATTCCCCTTCCCTTAATGATAATTTAACACAGACACTCTCTATACCTTGCGTTTTTGACGGTGGTTCTACTAATTCGATTGGTATGGTGTTCTTAACATAACTCGACGTTCCTCTTATGTTACTTGTGGCGAAAAGGTGAAACCCTTCATAGCAATTTAATTTCAATAAGACTTCATTCCTATCCCCTGTCTCCTGGAGAGCTACAACATCATTATAATTTCCCATCACATAACAATGAACATCTGTAACCCTGTTTCTTAAACCATTAACATTCCATGACAACATTTTCAGTCTAGGGCGATCTATTATTAAACAATTCACTTTCATATCATCCCCAAAAAGTTCATTAAATGATAGCAATATTTTGAATAATATTTCCAACCTCCTCCCAATTTTACTCGCAAAAGCAACATTGATTTTCTCGAGAGATTTTTTCAGTCCCTTATGTCCATTATTGGCACAACTGATTCCTTCATTGTATGTTTAATTATAGATTTCTTCCTTTCACTACGACTACCATCATTTACACACACTTCACTTTCCTTCATTTTATCACTCATTGTTTCATTATTGTCCGCAAGCACTATTTCCTTCCCTGTTTTGTGACTTTCCTTTACCTTCACCTGAATGTTTAATTTTGCCTCATTAGACTCGATTTTCTGCCCAAGATTTCGGAGGAACTCACAAACTTTCCTCATTTCAGCCCACACCTCCTTGACCATACCATTATGGCCATCTTCCTGAGCCACAGTAACCACTTCTCTCACCATTACACTGTCACTGCCGAAGTCCTGAGTGTTGGTGTGACTGCTTGTTGCTTGAGCCTGACGAAGTAAAGGTGACTTCTTTACCCACGCATTCGACCGACTCACTGGCGCTGTTTGGTGCTGGCTTTTCTACTGTGCTCCCGGTGTCTGGGTAAGAGCTCTTGCCTGCTCTGTAACATTCACCGGCCGGGGAACATCCATACTCGACCTCTTGCTACACACAGCCGAGCTGGCGTTGTGAACACCTCCACATTTGCAGCATCTGGTAACTATTTTCTCATCCAGCTTAAGTTTGTTTCTACACACATTAGAAAGGTGAGACTTTCCGCAGAAACGACATCGTGGATCATGTTAACAGCTCCAGGATTTATGTCCCCATCTGCAGCATTTCATACATATTATGTGCTGTTCCACATACTTTGCTACATGCCTGTAGCCAGCTCTGGTGATGAACACTCTCTGGGAAACTGGGGAACTGGGGAACTAAGATGTAAGATTTTGGAACAGCTGCATGTAGGCCATAATGGCATGAATGCTTTGAAAGCAGAAGCTAGAAGTTGGGTTTGGTGTCCAAAAATGGACCAGAATATTGCTGAAGTAACTAATTACTTACACATTTCCTTTAAGAAATATCAGAAATCCTAAGCCCTAGTACTTTCCTGGCCATGCACTGGGAAACCCCTGGTCTAGACTTCATATATATTATGTTGGAACTATGGATAATAAATATTTCCTGGTGGTGGTGGATTCATACACAAAATTTCTGGATGTTCATGTGTGTAATTCCACCACATCATCTGTAACTTGTGAACTGCTAAGGAAAACATTTTGTAATTTTAGATTGCCAGATTTGGTGGTGTCAGGTACTGCTCTTTATTTTGTTTCTGGGGAAATGGAGATTTTTTTTTAAACAATTGTATTAAACATGTAACACATGCCCAGTATAATTGTTTTTGAAATGGTCTGGTTGGGAGAGCTGTGAGATCCTTGAAAGAAGGGTTAAAGCGGTTTACAGAAGGTACTATTAATACAAAGCTTTGTAGATTTTTGTATAATCAAAGAAAAACTGTTCATTCTACCACTGGTAAATCTCCTTCTGAATTACAGTTTAATTGACACTTTAAAGTGCACATAGAAGTAGTAAAGACTTTCCTGATAAAGAGAACTTGGTAAATAGCTTGGCCAATCAGTTGGCTCAGGGAGAGGATAGTTGTTTAACGAGGGGGATGCGGTATATGCAAGGAATTTTGGAATTGGTAAGCCTTGGGTAGAAGGAAAAATTAGGGAAGTCTTGGGCCACAGGAATTTCACAGTGCAAGTGCAGAGGTTTGGGGACATTAATTGGAAAAGACATGCAGATCAACTCATGCCAAGGTTCACAGGGAATTTAATAAACTTTTCAGATGGGGGTGGGGCAACTAGTGGTACCCATCCTAATAACGAAGGGGCAGCCCTTGTTGGAGACAGGGAAGCAGATCAAGGGGCAGCAGAGGGTATGGGGATACAGTTAACCCTATGGACTCTACAGTTAGAAATTCAGAAGAAGGTTCCCCAGAAGTAACAGGTCTGAAGCCCCAGTTGACAAAATCAGGAAAGGTCATACGACCGCCTGATAGACTTAACCTGTAGGGGTAGAGTATAATTAAAAGGGGAGGAATGTTAGGATTATGTATTTTGTAGGATTAAGTACTACAGAGGTTAGGCATAGCATGTTTTGAGATGATACTCTTTTGTTTATAAGCATTGCAAATAGTAAGTTATGTAACGTATACCTGTGACGTCATTGCTTGTTGTTATTACAATAAAGCATGAAGGGAGCACGTTTATTTCTCTTCCGGACTAAACGTAACATTTACCATTAGAGAGGTGAGACTAACGCTGGCAAAACATGTGTCATTCAATGAAGATGATGCTAAAAAAAATTAAAACAAGTCTATTATAAGCTAATTTAACCATAAAGTTACAGAAATATACATGCAACCAACCAGTTTTATATTTTACATTTTTATTTCATGCCGACTAATTGATGCTTGTTACTATTAGCTGAGCGACCAGCCGGTGTTCCTTAACCCTATTGTTTACAAATATAGCAACTTGTAAATGTTGCTATTTGCTATCTACTTACCGGCAAATAGTTGCAACATCAGTTCCTTTACTGGTTCTTCTGTCTCACTGATGGGGTCGTCACTTGGCTGTGAGGTCGTGTCACTTGGCTGCGATGTGGTGTTTGTTGAGGACCCATTGACAGGAAGGAGGAGATCAATTGCTGTTTTATCTGACAAGAAAATTCTGTCTCACTACACATTCTGAATAATATTACCAAAATTGTAAAATTCAAGTTTCAAATTTTATAATATCATATGTAATATTATATGTTAAAAATAATTGTAGATCAAAATGCATGTTATCAATGATTTACAGATTACCATATGAAAATTACCAATCTCTTTGTTACCCAACAGTTTGGTGAATAAACCATGGAACCATACCCTTACATTTCTATATGATTTTGCTCATTGCTGAAGATAAGAATTTAAAATATAAGTTATATTAAGAAGTAGTATTGGGTGCCCTGGCTGCTAATATGTGTAATCTATATAAATAAAAATGGAAATGTTAGTTTGTTCAAAATCGCTAATCTCCGAAAGTTCTTCACCGATTGCTTTGAAATTTTCACACGACGTTCCATTCGCATCCGAGCAGATTTTTATATACATACTTTATAGATGTCACGTCTGTGACGGTAAATAACATGCTTTTTTTTTTAAAACTGTGTTTTTCATATGAGGAAAATCTTCGAAACCTCTTTACCGACTGCTTTGAAATTTTTACACGTTGCATTCGAATAAGCACTTCTTTTTATATATCTACTATATACATGCCTCACCTGTGAGAGGAAAAAACATGTTTTTTTTAAACAGTGCCATCTGTTGGATGTAAGAGCAACACACGCTTTTTTTTTTCTTTTTTTTCTTTTTAGCAGGGATAATCCTGCGCGGGCCCTAAGCCTCTGGCTGGCCCACTAAGTGATGCTTGTTTCTGTTTTACTTGGGCGGAGGATGAGTATTTATGACTCGGATGGTCGCTTCAGTAAGATTTTGCCACATGTGAGTAACAACTTCCTCTGCTCTGTTGAATCTAAGTTGAAATCTTAACGGGATTGTAACTGTGCACTGTGTTAGATAATGTTCCAGTGGTCTGTCGGGCATTTCTCCACAGTGTTGACATTTCCTCTCATCTTCCGGAACCTGTAAGCCTATTTCCCATGCACATGGGTATCCAAGCCTGATGCGATGTAAGTGCACTTCTGTTGTTCTACTGCCCCCTTTCATCAAACTAAGTGGTTCGTAGTTGGTTGAATTCTTGTACCAACCCGCAGATCCCGATGTTGCAACTGCTGTGGTGTGGTCACCGTACATCATTCGCATTGCTCTGTTTCGAATTACTTTCTTCATCTGGGATAGACTCTGTGGTATGTAAATGTCTACATTTCTCCTCGTAGTAGCAAGTTTTGCAGCTTCGTCTGCAATGTCATTACCTATTAGTCCCACATGACTTGGCACCCAGTTGATAAGTACCCGTCGGCCTTGTCGTTTGAGTGTGTGCATGAAAGATAAGACATTTGTGATCAGATGGATGTTATCACATATGTGTTCTTGTTGCAAGGTTTCAATGGCGGTTCTCGAATCTGTATGGATGATAACATGTTGTCGGTGTTCAGCAAGAGCATGTTCCAAAGCCTTTTGAATGGCTAGCATCTCTGTTTGTAAAGTCGAACACCCATTTGAGAGCCTCCAACTATATACAGAGTTTCCTGCTTTAACTGCAGCTCCGGTTTCTTGTCCCTGCTGGTCTACTGACCCATCCGTGAAGTAAGTGAAGCTGTCGGATGCCATGTTTGCTTCTATATGCATCTGTGCAATGTTACGTAGCAGATGAGGATGTGTCTGGTTCTTCTTTCCTTCAAGAGCCATAATTCGAAAGTCTGCTGGCAGAGATTCCCTAAGGGGCTTGTATAACAAAGTCTGCATGTATGTCGTCGACACCCCTCTCAGTGACTGTGTTTGCCATATCGAACGTATTGATGGTGTTTATCGCATAATGGGTCCACCTGTTGCCATTGGAGGCTCTTCTGTCCAGAGTTAGTGCCCCAGTGATTATATCTTTAAGTGAACTGAGTCTAGGTCTAGTCAATATCTTGGTCAGCATGCACGCAGCAATCCCCTTTACCCTTATTTCAATCGACGTTAGCTTTGTTTAAAGTCTTAGGTTCAGTATTTTAGTCCATCTGGGAGCACCTGTTATGATTCGCAATGCACCATTTTGAAGAACCTCAACGTTTGCCCACTGACCAGGAGAAAGAGTGAGTAAGGCAGGCGCTGCATAATCAACCAGGGAACGAACGGCGTGTATGTAAAACATTCTCAAAACTCTGTGACCCGCTCCTAGACGGGGCCCTGTGATTGCTCTCATTATATTTATTCGTGACTTTGCTCTCTCCTTTAGATATTGAATTTGCTTATTGAATGTCATTTTAAAATCAATCCACACTCCGAGATATCGATATTGTGTAACCCACTGAAGGTTAATGTCTTGAATGCGTAGGTGCCTGTCTGAAGTGTTGCCACCTAGTCTCATCGCCTTAGACTTCTGTGCAGATATTTTTAGCCCTAAAACACTGCATTCAGATGTCACTTTATCTAAAGCACCTTGAGCTTTAGTTAGAAGTGAAGGACCCGTAATGACTAATGCTATATCATCAGCATAGCTTAGCAATTGAACCCCTTCTGTAAAGGACATGGTAACAAGGTTTTCCATAAGGATGTTAAAAAGACTAGGACTGAGGACTCCTCCTTGCAGAGTCCCATTCTCGTGCAAGTGGTAGTCCGACACTTGTCCTTGCAACTTTACTCTGGCATACCTGTGACTTAGGTAATCTTGAATCCATGCTAGCATTTTCCCCTTCACACCTTTTTTAACTAAGGTGTGTAGTATTGCTTGCGGGCTTGCAAGTTCAAACGCTTTTTCGAGATCAAGGAAGACCACTATAGCTGGACCCGAGTTAACTGTTCCTAGTAATGTTGCTATGCAATTTGCAGTACCTACTCCTCTAGTGAAGCCAAATATGTGTTTATGAAGGTCTCCAGTCTTCCACAGTAGCCTATTTAAGACCATCCGTTCTGCAGTTTTACTAATGCATGATGTTAATGAAATGGGTCTGTAATTGCCAGGTTCTTTCGGCTTAGGAATCGGTATGATGTCTTCTTTCTTCCAAGAGGGCGGTAGTTTGCCTTGCTGCCAAGACGCATTGATGACGTCCAATATCCCTCGTTCTCCAGCAGGACCTGCATGTGCGATCATTGAGTATGTAATGTTATCAGCACCTGGTGCAGTGTCCTTACCACCTTTTTTGGCTCTGCTTAGTTCCTGTTCGGTGAAGGGACAGTCACATTCGTCATTTATAGCTATGCCCTCATGAATGACTGTCATCCTCTCTTGTTTTAAGTGTTCTTGCTGCCTTCGGACCATTGCAGGAAGCTGATATGAAGCTGTTCTTTCTGCAAATTGGAGAGCAAGTCTCTCAGCCTCCTGCAATGGTTGAATACATGCCTGTGGCCGGGCTGGTCGACCTGACATAGTTTTAATCTGACCCCATATCTTGCCAAGACTACTATGTTCATTTAGAGTTTGACACCACTCAAACCATCTTGCCTCCTTTACTTCTCTAGAAACTAGTCTTGCTTCAGATATCACCGCTCGTAGCAGAGTTCTTCCTTCTGGCGTGGGGTTTCTCTTTAGATGTTTTCTGAAGATGTTGACTCTGTGGTTCTGTTCTTTAACTTCATTACTATAGAACCAATAGTTCCTTCGTTTTGTGTTACCTGTGATAATGATTGGAATAGCTTTGTGTGCAGCAGCTGCAACGGCTTCCTGCAGATTGGTCTCGTGTATGTTCAAATCCTCAGGTGGCGTGTACGTTGCATACCATTTTTCAAGTTCTTCTTGGTATACATTCCAATTGGCCTTTCCTAAATTCCACCGAGGCTGCGCAGGTGGTGGAGGAGGTCGTGCCAGGTTTAGTGTCGTGACAGTAGCATAGTGGTCACTGGTGATCACCGGGTCTACTTCCCACGTCGCCTGTTGCTGGAGTGCTGTTGAGATGAATGTAAGATCAAGGGAACCACCTAGAATGTGAGTGGGTTCCCCAGTGTTGAGAAGTGTAATTTCAGGTACTTCTCGCAGAGCTGCAGCTAAATGGCGCCCATCTGCATTGGCTGGCCCAGTTGCACCTAACTCTGGATGATGAGCATTAAAATCTCCAGCAATAATTACATTTTCCTGCGTGGCCAAGGCAAGCACTGCCTCTGCTTCTAGTTTACGTCTAGGGGATTGTAGACGTTGTATATGAGGAGCTCAAAATTAGCCATAGTCACTGTAACTGCTAATACCTCTACTCCATCCCCACATGAAACTGAGTCTATTTTCTTGCTGGGTATGGTGTTTCTGACTAGGGTCATTAATCCTCTTCGTCTCCCCCGCTCATACGGTAGAACATAGTGCTGATATCCAGCTAATCTGAAGGATTTCGTGGCTGGGAAAAGAGTTTCTTCCAAAACGATTATATCTGCTTTCGTGCTGATTGCAGCCTCCTGAAGTGTGTGTTTTTTATTTCCAAGACCTTGTACGTTCCACTGCATAGTGCGTAATGGCCAGACGACGGGTTCGGTTGGTGTTGCTTGTTCTTCTAGAACTCCTTTTCGGAATCGACCTCTATATTCTCCGCCTCGCAAGTCGTATCGCTGCAAATCGGACTGCATTGATAGTTCGTGGTCATCCCCGACGTTGTTGGAATCTGTGTATAACCGTGGTCCATCACTTTGTTGTTGGTATTGCTGCAAGTCGGACTGCATTGAATGCTCGTGGCCGTTTCCTGTGTTGGTGGAACCTGTGCATCTCTGCTGTTCAATACGTCTTTATTGGCGTTGCTGCATATCAGACTGCATTGGCTGTTGTCTGTCTCCTGTGTTGGAAGATTCTGTTGATCGTGGGAGGTCACTGCTTCTTGCAGTTGCGTTTGTGAATGTTGATGTTCCGGTGTCTTGACTATCCGACTGTTGTTGGTAGTCAGTATGTCCAAGTTGCGTTGTTTGTCCTCTAGTGCTCCATCCTGTCGGAGACTGTCTATTTCTCGCGTAATTGGGGCCTGCTGCACGATCTTGTCCATTATCACACAAGTGATGTCTTGAGTCTGTTGCTGTGAGGCGTTCTGCATCATCTGAAGGCAATTGAGAATGGTCTCTGCCATGATCTTCACGATGGTTTTCAGCTGGATCTCGGTAAAACTGTATAGCTGGTGAGTAGATTCCGAAAGTAAGTGTTTTCTGCTCTTTTGCATTTGCTGTACTTCTGCAACACTATCGTGTAATGTCTGATTCGGAATTAACAGATTCGGGAAATTTTGCTCTGTGAGAGTGGGTGGCTGTTGTGGCTGTGCACGAGTGTTCCAGACGTTGGTGTTGGTGGATGTACTGCTGGTCAGTGTGTTGATCCTGGCCTGAGCTGTCTGCACTTTCTGTTTCCGTGCAGAGCAGGTTGTGCTCCAGGCATGATGTTTGCCTCCACAATTTGGACATTTAGCTGTTGTGGTCTGGTTTGCCTTGTGCTTGGCAATACAGTCTTTGGTGGGATGTCTCAGGCTGCACACTCCGCATCTCTCCTGTCCTGTGCAGCGTGACTGATGGTGGCCGTATTTCTGACACCTGAAGCAGCGTAGGGGTTCCGGGACGTATGGCCTCTGTCGGAATGTTCCCCAATTTCCAAGACTGAATGTTTCTGGCACATGTCCCATGACGGTCACCAGAACCTGACGCGTCGCTGCCTTGTCTACTTTTGTGCGGCAACGTTCCGCATTCAGGATTTGCTTGTGTTCTAGTACTGGATCCAGGGGAAAGTCGATTGGGTATCCCAAAAGCACGACTCGTGTGCGTCTTTCTGAAGGGTCCAGCCTTACCAAGCATACAGGTTTCCCCTGCAGGACTCTTACCTTCTCTAAGTAATGTGCAGTCTGTTGGTCTTGAGGTGTCAGTATTATTTCTCCCTTCAGGTTGACTGTAATGGAAAGTTTGAGCTCCGGTTGTTCTTTTTCCATCACCGTTACTACTCCATATGCTGTAGGAAAGTGGTCGGTCTGCATGATCTTGAATTTTGGAAGATGTGCAGAGGCCGGCGATGTCTGGTGTGAGACTGGTGGTGTCCTCCCCTGTCTCATACTGCTGTCCTGCGGCTGGGCTGTGGAGAGAGGAACATTGGCCGACACTGGCTGGTGTGAAACTGGTGGTGTCCTCTCCTGACTCATACTGTCGTCCTGCGGCTGTGTTGTGGACAGAGAAGCATTGACTGACACTGGCTGGTGTGTGACTGACGCTGTCCTCTCTAGGTCCATCACGTCCGCTGACTTGCTGGTAGAAGCAAGTGGTAAAGCCTCGATAGCAGTTTTCTTTGGTGCCTGCTGCACATCGGTCCACCGTCCCTCCTCGTCCGAAAGCTGCTTCCATTCCCTCTTGCGCTGAGCCTTCCCCATGGCTCTCTTCACGTAGTGAGAACCGACTCAAACTACCGGAGCGAGCAGGCGACACGTCCTCACTGCACGGTAGCTCAGGAGCAACCCCGTGAAGGTGGTGGTGAAGATGGTGGTGAAGATGGTGGTGAAGATGGTGGTGAAGGTGGTGGTGAAGATGGTGGTGAAGATGGTGGTGAAGATGGTGGTGAAGATGGTGGTGAAGGTGGTGGTGAAGATGGTGGTGAAGATGGCGGTGAAGATGGTGGTGAAGATGGTGGTGAAGATGGTGGTGAAGGTAGTGGTGAAGATGGTGGTGAAGATGGTGGTGAAGATGGTGGTGAAGGTGGTGGTGAAGATGGTGGTGAAGATGGTGGTGAAGATGGTGGTGAAGATGGTGGTGAAGGTGGTGGTGAAGGTGGTTGTGAAGGTGGTGGTGAAGATGGTGGTGAAGATGGTGGTGAAGGTTGTGGTGAAGATGGTGAAGGTGGTGGTGAAGATGGTGGTGCAGATGGTGGGGAGATGGGAATGGTGGGGAGGACAATGGGTCGGAGAAGTGGGGAATAGTTGCTAGGCCGAGGAGACGGGTGAGGGGGAATGGTAGGGAGGACTAGGAAGGTTGCTGTGGCTCAGCAACGCACATGCATTCTTGAGCCACAGCAACGCCTGGCCGGGTACTGCTAGTATCATCATAAATTGTGATATGGAGCAGCAGTATCTACAATAAACTTCACCATTTATTGACTGAATGAGCGATTTATTTGATTGTTTATTAGGGTTTTCAGGTGTGAATGATAAAATGTATCGAAGGATATAACAGCAAAGAACCCCAATGACGGAAGCTGGACATGCCTGCTCAAACTCTGATGTGTTGGGCAGTGTGGTAAACAATGTAGATCCACGTGCATGGGTGTAAGGATAACCCGTCCTCAAACTAAATCCATTCCATCCAGCGGTCCATCCCAAAGATGCATTCATCAATTTTAACATGCTGTTCATTCAAAACTGAAACTTTCTCAAATATAAATAAACATTGATATATATTAGCACACTGTGCATATTTACGCATTGGTTAGGTTAGCTGTTTATGTTCTGTTTTCTATTATTTGTATTTGTAGTACGTAGGTGAAGCATTTACAGCGTTGTGGTTTTAACTAAAGTCGTCAGCAAAGCACTTGTTCAAGAAGTGTTCGGACGTCAACAGTTGTGAGTCGTGTGTAACAGCTCGTTCGCTAAAAGCCCAATGTCCATTCCATGCACCCACCAAACCTCCTGTTTAGGAATGAAAAACTGTTTACTCACGACTCATAACTGATGACGTACGAACACTTCCTGAACAAGTGCTTCTCTGACGACTTTTGTTCGAACCACAACACTGTCAATAATTCAACCACGTATTACAAATACAAATAATCGGCAACAGAATCTAAACACCTAATCTAACCTAACCAGTACCTAAATATGCACCATAGTCTAATATATAAAATTATTAATTAATATCTAAGAAAATTCCTGTTTTGAATTAACAGAGTGTTAAAATTGTTGAATGCATCTTTGGGGTCGACAGCTGGATGAAATGGAGTTGGTCTGAGGACGGGTTGTGCGTAAACCTTTTTTTCATTCATAAACCGGGAGTTTGGTGGGTGCATAGAATGGACCTTTGTTTTATAAGGACAGGCTGCAGCACAAGCTTTAGTCACAGGAGTCAGTGTAACGACTCCTGTGACTTGGTGCCATTGTTTACAACTCGAGTGACTCAGTGTGGCATGATTCATTATCGTGCAAGTGATTACCAGGGAAAAAGTGACGTATCATTGGTGGAAGGACTTTGGTTAAGATCTACAATAGAGCTGTGTGATACACTAAACATTGTGATCACGTGTGGGTTTACAATATCAGGGGTTGATATGTATGATACCCCTGCCTGGAGGCAGTGAGTGACCATATGTGATTCTATCAGTGCATCTGTACCCAGGACGTACTCACCTAGTTGTGCTTGTGGGAGTTGAGCTTTGTCTCTTTGGTCCCGCCTCTCAACCGTCAATTAACAGGTGTACAGATTCCTGAGCGTACTGGGCTCTATCATACCTATATTTGAAACTGTGTATGGAGTAAGACTCTACCACATCACTTCCTAATGCATTCCATTTATTATGGAATTTCACATGTTTCTCTGTGCGTGCGTGTGCCAGCTTGAAGACGGTAGAGCTGAAAAGATCTTGGCTGTGTGATAGAATGTGCTCTCTCACTCTGCATCCTATGAGTTTCTTAGCTGTGAAGAAGTTTGGGGTAACACCAGTGTGCTAATTCGTCGTGAGTGTCAACTCGATGTTGGTAGCTCTTCAACTTGTCTGTGTTCTCACAGACACAGACCACTGACATGTGGTATAGGTTCTCACCTATACCTTCGCTGTGGATGAAATACGTTATGGACTTACGTCGTGAACGATGTACAAGGCTCAATAATATCTGTATCACCACCTGATAACCCACAGGCAGCATTTGCCTGAGGCAAACAATCATCGTCGGGCTGTATATATGCGTGTTCATGGAGGAGTTGGGATTGGGGGGGGGGGCTATTTGCCCCGCTCCTGTGCCAGGTAAATTAAGAGCTCACCATAACCCGTGCTACTTGAAACTTGTTCCCAGTAGCTGAGTCTATAACAACAGGAGTTGGGGACTCTCACCCTACACCTGCTTCATGCAACACACTCCCTCACTGCCCCACTCCCTCACAGCCCCAGTGCCACACTCCCTCACCGCCCCAGTGCCACACTCCCTCACCGCCCCAGTGCCACACTCCCTCACCGCCCCAGTGCCACACTCCCTCACCGCCCCAGTGCCACACTCCCTCACCGCCCCAGTGCCACAATCCGTCACTGCCCCAATGCCACACTCCCTCACCGCCCCAGTGCCACACTCCCTCACCGCCCCACTGCCACTCCCTCACCGCACCAGTTCCACTCTTTCCCCGCCCCAGTGCCACACTCCCTCACCACCCCAGTGCCACACTCTTTCACCACCCCAGTGCCACTCTTTCACCGCAACAGTGCCACACTCCCTCACCGCCCCAGTGCCACACTCCCTCACCGCCCCAGTGCCACACTCCCTCACCACCCCAGTGCCACACTCCCTCACCGCCCCAGTGCCACACTCCCTCACCACCCCAGTGCCACACTCTTTGACCGCAACAGTGCCACACTCCCTCACCACCCCAGTACCACACTCTTTGACCGCAACAGTGCCACACTCCCTCACCGCCCCAGTGCCACACTCCCTCACCGCCCCAGTGACACATTCCCTCTCCGCCCCAGTGACACACTCCCTCACCACCCCAGTGCCACACTCCCTCACCGCCCCAGTGCCACACACCCTCACCGCCCCAGTGACACACTCCCTTACCGCCCCAGTGCCACACTCCCTCACCGCCCCAGTGACACACTCCCTCACCACCCCAGTGACACACTCCCTCACCGCCCCAGTGCCACATTCCCTCACCACCCCAGTGCCACACTCCCTCACCGCCCCAGTTCCACACTCCCTCACCGCCCCAGTGCGACTCCCTTACCGCCCCAGTGCCACTCCCTCACCGCCCCAGTGCCACACTCTCTCACCACCCCAGTGCCACTCCCTCACCACACCAGGTCCACTCTTTCACCGTTCCAGTGCCACACTCCCTCACCGCCCGAGTGCCACACTCCCTCACCATCCGAGTGCCACACTCCCTCACGGCCCCGGTGACACACTCCCTCACCACCCCAGTGCCACACTCCCTCACGGCCCCGGTGACACACTCCCTCACCACCTCAGTGCCACACTCCCTCACGACCCAGGTGACACACTCCCTCACCACCCCAGTGCCACTCTCCCTCACCTCCCCAGTGCCACACTCCCTCACCTCCCCAGTGCCACACTCCCTCACCGCCCCAGTGCCACACTCCCTCACCTCCCCAGTGCCACACTCCCTCACCTCCCCAGTGCCACACTCCCTCACCGCCCCAGTGCCACACTCCCTCACCGCCCCAGTGCCACACTCCCTCACCGCCCCAGTGCCACACTCCCTCACCACCCCAGTGCCACACTCCCTCACCGCCCCAGTGCCACACTCCCTCACCACCCCAGTGCCACACTCCCTCACCGCCCCAGTGCCACACTCCCTCACCGCCCCAGTACCACACTCCCTCACCGCCCCAGTGCCACACTCCCTCACCACCCCAGTGCCACACTCCCTCACCGCCCCAATGTCACACTCCCTCACCGCCCCAGTGCCACACTCCCTCACCGCCCCAGTGCCACACTCCCTCACCGCCCCAGTGCCACACTCCCTCACCGCCCCAGTGCCACACTCCCTCACCACCCCAGTGCCACACTCCCTCACCGCCCCAGTTCCACACTCCCTCACCGCCCCAGTGCCACTCCCTCACTGCCCCAGTGCCCCACTTCCTCACCGCCCCAGTGCCACACTCTCTCACGGCCCAGGTGCCACACTCTCTCACTGCCCCAGTGCCACTCCGTCACCGCCCCAATGCCACACTCCCTCACCGCCCCAGTGCCACACTCCCTCACCGCCCCAGTGCCACACACCCTCACCGCCCCAGTGCCACACTCCCTCACCGCCCCAGTGCCACACACCCTCACCGCCCCAGTGCCACACTCCCTCACCGCCCCAGTACCACACTCCCTCACCGCCCCAGTGCCACACTCCCTCACCGCCCCAGTGCCACACTCCCTCACCGCCCCAGTGCCACACTCCCTCACCGCCCCAGTGCCACACTCCCTCTCCGCCCCAGTGCCACACTCCCTCACCGCCCCAGTGCCACACTCCCTCACCGCCCCAGTGCCACACTCCCTCACCGCCCCAGTACCACACTCCCTCACCGCCCCAGTGCCACACTCCCTCACCGCCCCAGTGCCACACTCCCTCACCGCCCCAGTGCCACACACCCTCACCGCCCCAGTGCTACACTCCCTCACCGCCCCAGTGCCACACTCCCTCTCCGCCCCAGTGCCACACTCCCTCACCGCCCCAGTGCCACACTCCCTCACCGCCCCAGTGCCACACTCCCTCACCGCCCCAGTGCGACTCCTCCCAAGGATGGGGAGCACCACAGTTGGGCCGATGCAGAAGAGGGGTAAGAGAAGGGGATGAGGAGGAAGGGGAAGAGGAGGCGGGAGAGGAGGGGTAAGAGAAGGGGATGAGGTGGAAGGGGAAGAGGAGGCGGGAGAGGAGGGGTAAGAGAAGGGGATGAGGAGGAAGGGGAAGAGGAGGCGGGAGAGGAGGGGTAAGAGAAGGGGATGAGGAGGAAGGGGAAGAGGAGGCGGGAGAGGAGGGGTAAGAGAAGGGGATGAGGAGGAAGGGGAAGAGGAGGTGGGAGAGGAGGGGGTAAGAGAAGTAGATGAGGAGGAAGGGGAAGAGGAGGCGGGAGAGGAGGGGGTAAGAGAAGGGTATGAGGAGGAAGGGGAAGAGGAGGCGGAAGAGGAGGGGTAAGAGAAGGGGATGAGGAGGAAGGGGAAGAGGAGTCGGGAGAGGAGGGGTAAGAGAAGGGGATGAGGAGGAAAAGGAGGGGAAAGATAAGGGGGATGATGAGGAAGGGAAAGAAGAGGGGGAGAGGGGAGGGGTAAGAGAAGGGGGATGAGGAAGAAGGGGAAGAGGAAGGTGAAGAAGGGAGGTGGTAAGAAAAAGGGAAAGAGAAGGGGGTAGGGGTAAGAGAAGGGGGGATGAGGAGGGGGAAGAGAGGGGGGGATGAGGAGGAAGGGGAAAATGAGGGGGGGAGGGGTAAGAGAAGGGGAATGAGGAGGAGGGGAAAGAGGGGAGGATGGAAGAGGGTTGGGAAGTGGGGGATGGGGAGGGAGTTTAACGGGACCTGTGTGACTGCTATTGCCTATACACATTAAGCCTACAGAGTTGCCATGATGAGTTAGGACGCTGGATTATACAGACATGTCTTGGTAGATGACTATGGTGTGTTCATCTTCATAAACTACAACAAGAAAAATAGAGAATCAGATATTAATGTTTTAAATAACTTTATCTCTGATTTTACTTCTGAATTAAATTAATATTATAAATTAATCAATGGTTGGTTCAGACAGTCAAGAGGCGCTCACCAGGCAATGGTCAGTACCCAGCTGACCATCACCGTGGTGGGCCTGTCTTTATATCCGCGTAGAGACTACCATAGACCATGGTGGAGGGTCATGTGCCCTCTCCATCTGGTTTAGTCTTGGTAAGCTCTACGCTGTTTTTGTGGGCAGGGGAACTGGTATATATTTGGGATGAGACTGCTGCTCTACTGTAGGCGTAAGGGTTCTTCGGAATCATTTTAAGCCTTTTGGGGGCATCTCAAGTTCCAAGGGTGGTGTGCTTTGGAACAATTTGGACACTTAGCTTGAATGGGCTAGTTAGCATTGTGTTTATCAAAGAATATTTTCGTGTCGTGGGGCAGGCTGCAGACTCCACACCTCACTGGGCGTTGGCTACCGTCCCTGTTATGTCCAAATCTCTGACGTCTGAAGCATCTGAGGGGCAATGTGGTGTAGGGCCTGTGATGGAACACGCCCCAAATGCCATGATCAAGTTTTTTGGGAATCCGTCTATTTACTGTGAGAAGGACTTGTGGGGTTTCATGCTTTGTGGATTTTTCCTGGCATCTTTCTGCTGACACCACATAATTCAGCTTTTCGAAATGAGATAAGGCTATGTGCATGAGACAGTGGAGTACAATGATTTTCCTTATTTTGTCCTCTGCCATGATTTCGTCGCATTTCCTGTAATTCTTAAGAATTGTTACAGCGGTCTTATCTTTGGACTTCAGAATATATTCGCCAGACTGTTTGGTTGTTGTTGTTGTTGTTTTAGATTTAGCTACTCAAAACAAAATATTCATGTAGCACGGGGCTATAGTGAGCCCATAATTGAGTACAGTTATTCGCGATAACCATGTTACTGAGATATTTGAGTAAAAGTTTTTAATAAAGGTGGGGATTTCTCCTTTTTCCCCCTTTATTTTTAGCTTCTGTTTTAGCGAACTGGTTTAGTCTTATTTTAATAACATTATCTTGGTGGTGTATATAGATGCACAGTGTTCACTAGTGTGTTACATTTTTCAACTGCTTTTCTAATCATTGTAGTCACTGTGGAATTTGCATCTAATGCATCTGCTGTCATTGGATTAATGATGAATTTGATGTGCAGGTCTTCAGTTGCGTCACATTCCAGTAAGTAATTTAATAGTGGTGCCTCTGCATCTGTTCAGCAGATATGATACTCTTTAACTATTGAGTTTATTACCACCCAACAGCTCTTGTAACCAACTCTGAGTCTGTGTATGGCTACTGCAATGTCGCTGGATATGTTTTTACCAAGCTTAAAAGACTAGTACACTGGTTTGTTCTAACCACATCACAGTGGATTTTCCTTCAGCTACTTTGGGTATGTGGAGAAATTTTGATAGTTGGGGGTGTTTACTTCTTGATTTACTCCTTAATCTGTGAAAAACTTGGAGGGATTTAAACTTGTATAACAGGTAGAGCAGTGAGTGTTTTTGATAGTGAGTCTGCTTTTGCATTACCATCTATGCCAATATAACTTGCTATCCAATTTAGGGTAACTGGCAGCCCTAGATTGTGCACTTCTTTTCCAAGATGTAGGTTTTCTGTGATAAGTTGTATATTATCACTGTGCTGGCTGGATAACGATGCCTAGAGCGAAGATTTAGAGTCGGTATGAATGATGACATCATGTAAATTATTCTCAATTAAATAGTTTATGGCCTCCTTTAGGCATATAATTCTGTTTGCAATATTAAGCACCCACTATTCATGCTACAGTAAGCTTCATGGATGGTAGTGTAAATTGCTGCCCCAGCAGAACCTCTTTCTTGATCAACTGATCCGTCTGTGAAGATGTGAGTCGTTGTAGGTTTTGAGATGGTTTCCATTTGTTGTTCTATTACAGCTTTGAGCCTTTGCGAGTCACATGCTGATCTTTTAACTGATAATCCTTCAATGATTATCTTTAAGGGGGCATATCAATGTAAAATTAAAAGTGATTCAATTTGCTTATAAATTTTTTTATGAAATGGTTATAGAAAGGGCTGCAACTGGTCCAAGTTTCACTATCACACCCTAAACAGAAAAGGAGAAAAAAAATAAACAACGAATTATGCAACGAATTTTCAAATAGTTTCAGGGAACACATGTGTTAACTAAAATCATTTCTATAACACTCAGATATTAAATTAAGAACATAATAAAGGATTCTAGTGATCGGTTTTATCAAAAAAGTGTTTAGTGCAATAATATAATTTTTCAAAGTTACCCTTCTAAAAAAATATGCAATATATGATATTTATAAATTTTTATAAAATCAACAAATAGACTTTGGACTAAAATGTCTACTAGATTCTGTAGAAGCACAAACACTACATATAAGGTGTAATTTGCATGTAAATTGATTAATAAATGAAAGCTCTGAAGTAATTTGAAGGTGTAAATTACTTTCCAGAGTAAAATAAAGATCCAAGTTCGGCCACCTGTAGCTGAGCTTGACTACCACAGATTTCGTTCATAATTGGCACCCTTGCAGATAGGCATCCATTGAGCAAGGTGTGCAAGTTTCATGCAAATCCCTTTATAACAAACGAGAAAAAAATATTGGCCAATAAAAAAGAAAAAAAAGAAAAAAAGAAAAAAAAAAAATTTAAATACAAATATATTGCACAAACATATTACAGTTATTACAAGAGTTTGTGTTTCTACAGCACATAGAAGACATTTTAGTTGACACATGTGTTCCCTGAGATTATTTGAGAATGTTGAACATTCGTTGCATAATACGTTGTGTATTTTTTTTCTCCTTTTCTGTTTAGGGTGTGATAGTGAAACTTGGACCAGTTGCAGCCCTTTCTATAACCATTTCATAAAAAAATTTACAAGCAAATTGAACAACTTTTAATTTATAACGATTTAGAATGATATGCCCCCTTAAACTCGATTCTTCCCCCAGCAGTAGTCTGCCGAAAGTGTTGATATGGTCAAGGTCTCCATTGTTTTTAATGGTCCGTTTCAAGTCAACTTTCTCTAGAATCTTGACTAGATTATCCGTACATGCACTTGTTATATACTGAAGGTTTTTGTGAAGCAATCTGTGTATGTTGTCTTCGATTGACAGTCTGGCGGTGGTTCCAACAAGTCTTACTGTTATGGTGGCTATTCTTTGTTTGATCCTATTTTCTAAGGCTAATTAGTTGGTTTCCATTCTTAGATTCTCTCGATGAGTCCATATAGGTGCTCCCAGCATTATTCTGAGAACATTATTTTGAGACACTTCCAGTTTCTCCCATTGGTTATCACTGAGGGATGTAAGAGCAGGAGCAGCATAGTCAATGAGTGACTTAACTGCTTTACGTAGTACATTTTGAGTACTGGTAGAGATGCACCCTCTCTAAGATTTGTCAGGGAGTGCAAAGCTGAGATTCTGGCTGTACAACGTTAGCGAAGATATTAAATTTCTTGAGTGAATTTCAACTGTCTGTCTATTATGACTCCTAGGTATTGAAAAGAGGTAACTCACTCAATTTCATGTCCTTGTATTTCGAGTCTGATGTCTGTTCGGTTTGTTGTTGTTTAAGATTCGCCACTTGGAACGAAAAGTTGCAAGTAGCAAGGGCTATGGTGAGCCCGTAATGGACTTACCTGGCACAGGAGCGGGGCTATAACTGTGGACTGGACTGTTCGGTTGGTGTATTGGATTTATACCATTGGAGGTCAGGTACATACGTATTGGTGAGGTGTATAAGGTAAGAAGCATAGGTCAATAACGTATACATACTATTAGGTGAGGAGTAAGTAAAGGTTAGAAGCACATACAAAGACTAGTTAGGTGTAGTGGGAAAAGCCTTTTGGGCATTATCATCAACGTTGGCATCTTCACGTTCCGGTCTTGTTCTCACTCTCATGGTGGGTTGAGTGAATAGTTCCATTATTTGAGTATTTATGGTGGGATGTTCAACGTTTTATGTGAATGGCTTCTAGAATTTATAATCTTACATATAGGGTTTTGTGTAATATGTAAGTATATTTATTCAGTATTTCTCTTGATAGTGTGATGTCATGGGTTTGTCTCATGTGATTTTTAGGGGCACCTGACTGAAGTTGATGGGTCAAACGCCTTGTCAGCTTGGTCGACGCATAACAATGTACTTAGACTGAAGGCTTCATCCTTCGTGGGGGCAGGTGTACAGATATACCACGTTCGACTTCTGTAAAGGGTTCTCAGTCGGATTCGGGCAGTTTGTAATGGGGTTAATGATCTTCTTTGTTTTATAGTATATGATTGTGTCTAAGTTTTGGTTAGGAGTTTTACTCCTTTGTCGATTATTTCTTATTTCTTTATGTTTACTTTGCGTGGTGGATTTGTAATTTAATTTTATTAGAGGTGTTGTGGTTTCTGTTCTTTGTTTATGATTATACCACCTGTTCATGTGTCTTCTTATATATTAGTGTTTATCTTATAGTTGCTATATCCATTGTTCACCAACACCTGTGTTATCCTTTCAAACTTCTTACTCACGTTACTCCATTCAGAGCAGTGAGTAAGGGCTCGACGGATATAAGCGTTCAGAACACTGGCTTTGAATCTTTTGGGTCACTCACTCCTACTGTTTAACATAATCCTATGTTTGTATGCTTGGTATAAACACCAGTGCTCAGAAATGCTCCTATGTTTATTATTAATATATCCAGGAAAGACAGACGGTTATTTTCACTATTTTCATGGGTGAATCGTAATCCTGACTCCTCTTTCTAGATTGCTTTTCATATCAATTAATTCTTCTAGGTCTTTTACTATTACGAATATGTCATCGACATAACGGCAGTATTCACTTGGCATTAGCCTATTACTGAAGACACTTTCCTCGACTGTTATAATGTAAAAAATTGCGAATAGCACTATAAGAGGGGAATCCATTGCTACTCCGTCTATCTGTAGATACATGTTACCTTGCTGAATGATGAAAGAAGCTTCCTTTGAACACCTACAGTAATGCCGTTCATTATTGAGGCGTATGAGTGAGAACGCAATTACTGAAGGCTCAAGTGTGGTCGAGTTTACTCTAAAACCCTGGATGGGTTCCAGTTTGGGGCCTCCAGAGCCTTTCAGAAAGCTCAGAAGAGTTCTGGGCTGGTCAACTTTTGTTCTACCGTGGCAAAGTCAGTTATTGCAGGCGTCAGTTACAGAAGGTTCCACACTGAGGCGACGGAGAAGAAAGCTCGCCACTCTAAGGTCACTTTTTGTTTCGGCGAGCCTGGGACCAAAATCCTTGAGAAACCTTGCACATTCTCCCTATGGACCACGTGTCTCAGAACCTTTCAGAACAAAATTGTAAAGGTGATCTATTTCTGTGTACTTGATTGATTTGTGACTGTGTATTTCCGCAGCTCCTGCTTAACCAACAAAGAGGGGGATTACGTGGCTGCCAAAGTGGATATGAATGTACTCACACCATTCATCAGTCATTTCTCCATAGATGTAGTGTGATTCCATCAGGTCGACCAGAAAGAGCAGGAAACTTAAAGTTCATTAGGTTACTGTGCTCTCTGTTGGACACTGGGAAGATGTAAGGCTCCTGTTAATGATGTCGTTGACTAAGTCGGGTCTTGAGTGCCAACCCACTTATTTTCTGCAGCGCAGGCTGTGTGATCCATATTCGTCTGCATCTGCCTCACTGCAAATACACCTACATACAATGTGGTTGGGGTAGAAAAGCGGAGGGCGTCTGCAATACAGAGTTGCTGAGGATCAAAGCGTGTGCCCTTCACAGTCATAGGGACTGCCAAAATAACGTCCCCTGGGGGAGCCTGCACAGATGTGAGGTGAGCATGATCACAGGGAGTTAGTGTTGCCTCCAACAAAGCTGTTGCATCTTTCTGTACGATGTGGCTGTCCCAGCTAGATAATTTGTTGGCATTCAGTATGGCTGGTCTGAGTGCTAGGTCTGCCAGGGTACCTCATTTTGTGTTACATTCTGTGTAGTGGGGGTCATATCCCCGCTGAGTTCCCACTCTGTGTGCAGGGCAATATCATTTTGTTATGGACTTACATTGTGAAATTTATTTAATTTTTGTCTTATTATATTGAGTAAATATCCGCCCCTTTACATACAAGGAAAATCATTCCCCTTCTGTACACCATCATCTCTTTTCTTGGCCCTTCACTACATTACAGGGAAATACTGGCTTGTAAATAGGGTTGTATTCTGCTTCAGTGGACATGTTGAACAACATGTCTCCCGTCACTGCTGATGCCATCAGGTATGGTTGTATGTGTATGTCAGTAGCAGTAGTTGAGAGAACACTAACCCTGACACACCCCAGATACCTCATACCTCCAATGAAAAATCAAATATACAAATTTCAGGTGTAGTGAGGAGTTGATGCTGGTAAAACTAATGAAGACCTGCAGTTGTTGCAACCAAGAAATTTTCACAAATAAACTACTTAACAAATAAGGCTAGGCCTATCACACTTATGTATGACACTCATGTAACTACGAAACTTCTGGATGCTCAAGCACAACAAGGTAACAAAAAGTCGTTGGATCTCTTCGGATGCATAAAATATAAAACCTAATAGGAAACATACAATGAAAAAAACTGTGCATTCACAGATACTCTACAAAATGTAGTTTGGCACAAACTTTGGGAGTTACGGAGGGAGAGATCCGGGCAAAACTTCAGCAGGGCGTACACAGCCTCTACTCTGCCAGCTTCCACTGCCACGTGAAGAGCTGTATTTCCTGCCGGAAGAGAAACAATAGCATGAAAGTAACTGTTAGGGGAAACAAATTTTGAATTTAACTGAGGCTATTCACCAGTTATTTTTTAACGTGCTATGATTAATTTAACAATTATTGTAATAATAATAACCTTAGTAACGATACTTGTTACGGTATTGGGGAATTGAATTGTTTGTGAGTGCTCGAGAAAATATAAATAGAATCTAAAACGGAAAGAAATTATTTATTCTAATGAAAAAAATCCTATCACAAATGGAACGACTTGAAAGAGTCGTTTTAAAAAAACAAAGTCGTCTATTTCTTTACCAGCCCCATTTGTGACTGTTAGCTGTGTAATGCTCAATATTTTGGCAAGTCCCAAATATTAGAAGATTGAACTAATTAAATAGATATATCATAAGAGCAAGGAGACTGCCAACTTGCTCATGAGGAGCTCTCCTGAAACCAAACAAAACTCCTTGAATGTGACCAATATTTTATGCCTTCACATGACCACTTTGAGACTGTCAGCTCCAACGAATTCAATATATTGGGAAAGCAACAACATCCCTTTTAAAACGCCTAACACTGTACAAGCAGCAAGGACCTACTGAAGAACATATACTCACTAAACATAACCAGACCATCACCAGAGATATACTTACTAAACATAACCAGACCATCACCAGTGATATACTCACTAAACATAACCAGACCATCACCAGAGATATACTCACTAAACATAACCAGACCATCACCAGTGATATACTCACTAAACATAACCAGACCATCACCAGAGATATACTCACTAAACATAACCAGACCATCACCAGTGATATACTCACTAAACATAACCAGACCATCACCAGAGATATACTCACTAAACATAACCAGACCATCACCAGAGATATACTCACTAAACATAACCAGACCATCACCAGTGATATACTCACTAAACATAACCAGACCATCACCAGAGATATACTCACTAAACATAACCAGACCATCACCAGAGATATACTCACTAAACATAACCAGACCATTACCAGAGATATACTCACTAAACATAACCAGACCATCACCAGTGATATACTCACTAAACATAACCAGACCATCACCAGAGATATACTCACTAAACATAACCAGACCATCACCAGTGATATACTCACTAAACATAACCAGACCATCACCAGAGATATACTCACTAAACATAACCAGACCATCACCAGAGATATACTCACTAAACATAACCAGACCATTACCAGAGATATACTCACTAAACATAACCAGACCATCACCAGAGATATACTCACTAAACATAACCAGACCATCACCAGAGATATACTCACTAAACATAACCAGACCATCACCAGAGATATACTCACTAAACATAACCAGACCATCACCAGAGATATACTCACTAAACATAACCAGACCATCACCAGAGATATACTCACTAAACATAACCAGACCATCACCAGAGATATACTCACTAAACATAACCAGACCATTACCAGAGATATACTCACTAAACATAACCAGACCATCACCAGAGATATACTCACTAAACATAACCAGACCATCACCAGAGATATACTCACTAAACATAACCAGACCATCACCAGAGATATACTCACTAAACATAACCAGACCATTACCAGAGATATACTCACTAAACATAACCAGACCATCACCAGAGATATACTCACAAACAACACCAAAATAATCGTCAGCAACAACAGACTGGACATCGGCGAGGCATTATACATAAACAAACAAAGCAACACATCAATTGCCAACTAGCACCAAATTACACTCCTGTGGGGAAGTTTTATTAATTTTATTAATTTCATTTAATTCAACATTGTAAAATTGTGAAATTAAACTAATTAAATATTTATTTCATAAAGGCTTAGTGAAATCTTAGTGGACTGAATTTTTTAAATTTCACACATAATGATCCACACAGACTATGGGTGTTATATATTTAAATTCAACTAAACTAAATTAAATCAGTTAGTTAAACTAAGTAAATAATTCAGGTTATTTAAATTATATAAGTGAATTGATTTAGTAATTATATGGAGCAACAGCTTATCTGGCTCAGAGGCTGTTACTCCAGTCTGAACACGTATGAGTCCCACAGGCTGGTTACTTCCACATAGACTATGTGGCTTGTGGCGTCACTTCCATGCCGCAATATGTCTAAGTTTAGAAACCCCTAACTCACTGTTTAAATGTAGTTCCAACCTCAGCCTGCCAGAATGTTACATTGTAAAAAATGCATGCAACATTTACAGACATATAAATTCAGTTAAATGCCACAATTTATTTGTGGAAAAGTCTTATCCATTGTGGTCGGCTGCCGGTCATACCACTAACCATGAACTACACTTGTAATGTTGTTGTTGTTAAAAATTCGCTACCTGGAACATAATGTTCCAAGTAACACGGGCTATGGTGAGCCCGCAGTGCCTTTACACTTGTAAGAAAATGAATGACCACTCTAATCTTTGTGCTAGAACAGGAAACGAGATACTTCCCGATAATTGACGATGTCGCTGTGAAGTATAACTTTAAAATATCACGTGATTTTACGAGAACTCGGGAAACAAACACAGCGTGTGACTCGTCTTGGCAAATAATATGGCTGCTCCCTCAATCCTCCCTCACTCGTTTTGTTTGAGAGATAATTTATACTTTTAGGAAAGGAGTGATATTGATTTTGTATTTATGAAAATAAGCATCAATCAGTTCTCAGACTGTATGAATAATATTTGTAAATAGACCCATATTCGAATTATTACATATAAGTTTGGTGGCATCACAGTTCATATGCTTTCATAATGAATATATATAAATTAATTGCATCCTCCTATTTAGGAGAAATTTAACTTCAAATTTATTTTAATAATTTTATGAAACAGAAAATATATTTTCCTGGATTATATGTAATTAAATAATAATTAAATAAATTTTAATAATCTAGGAGGGGGAAATTACCACATAATTCTGGGAGGGAGAATACATGTAGGATTCCACTATTTAGGACTCGCTGAACACTTTATTACTCTTCATCAGAATTATTAAAATATTGTTTTAATTTTAATGTGCACTTGTGTGTGGCATTACATACAGGATGGATGTCCCTTATTATAGTTGAGAGTTGTGTAGGTCTCTTCATTTCTTCTTCTCCAGCCAACTCCAGTTAGTGCTAACTTTTCTACTGACAATAGGCACGACACATAAGCCCTGTTGCTTATGTGTAGTGCCTCACAGATGTCAAGCCGCCTGCTATCGCTGAATCTATCGATGATTTCTGTGTTGTTTGTTAAGATTTCTCTGGTTGTGGGAAGAGATTATATGTTCCTTAATGGAGCCCTGTTGCTTATGCATCGTTAATCGCCTGGAAAGAGATGTTGTTGTTTTGCCTATATACTGAGTTCTTTGAGGCTTACAGTCCCCAAGTGGGCATTTGAAGGCATAGACGACCTTGGTCCCTTTTAAAGCGTTCTGCTTTGTGTCTGGAAAGTTTCTCATGAGTAGGTTGGCCGTTTTTTTGGTTTTATAGTAAATCGTCAATTGTATCTGCTGATTTTTGTCTGTAGGTATAAAGTTCCTATCAACAATATCTTTCAAGACCCTTTCCTCCATTTTATGAGCTGTGGAAAAGAAGTTCCTGTAAAATAGTCTAATAGGGGGTAAAGGTGTTGTGTTAGTTGTCTCTTCAGAGGTTGCATGGGGTTTCACCTTCCTTCTTATGATGTCTTCAACGAAACCATTGGAGAAGCCGTTGTTGACTAGGGCCTGCCTTACCCTACAGAGTTCTTCATAGACTTGCTTCCATCCTGAGCTGTGGCTGAGAGCACGGTCGACATAAGCGTTAACAACACTCCTCTTGTACCTGTCTGGGCATTCACTGTTGGCATTAAGGCACATTCCTATGTTTGTTTCCTTAGTGTAGACTGCAGTGTGGAAACCTCCGCTCCTTTCCATGACTGTTACATCCAGAAAGGGCAGCTTCCCATCCTTCTCCATCTCGTAAGTGAAATGCAACACAGAATTCCGCTCAAATGCCTCTTTCAGCTCCTGCAGATGTCTGACATCAGGTACCTGTGTAAAAATGGCATCAACATTCCTGCAGTATATGGCCGGTTTCAAGTTCATGTCGACTAAGACCTTCTGTTCGATGGTACCCATGTAGAAGTTCGCAAACAGGACACCTAGGGGAGAACCCATGGCGACCCCGTCTACTTGCTTATGCATGTGCCCATCCGGGATCAAGAAGGGTGCCTCTTTAGTACAAGCTTGGAGTAATTTCCTTAGAATGTTTTCTGGTATGTCAAGAGGAGTACAGGCCGGATCATGATACACTCTGTCCGCTATCATCCCCATTGTTTCATCCACAGGTACGTTGGTAAACAGTGATTCTACGTCCAACGAGGCTCTTATCCCTGTGGCCCGTGTTCCCCCGCAGTAAGTCAACAAATTCCTTTGGAGACTTCAGGCTGAAGGCGCAAGGGACATAAGGAGTCAGCAAGCTGTTGAGTCGCTTTGCCAGTCTGTACGTGGGTGTGGGTATCTGGCTGATGATTTTCCGAAGTGGGTTTCCAGGCTTGTGTGTCTTGACATTTCCGTACGCATACCCAGGTTTGTATTCCCCAAAAATATTTGGCAGGTGGAGTCCGGATTTCTTGGCGTTCACAGTTTCGATCAATCTGTTAACCTTTGCTTTCAATTCGGCTGTAGTGTCCTTCGTTAACCTTTGGAATTTAGTTTGGTCAGAGAGTATGAGGTTAATTTTCGCCAGATAATCGTCTTTTTTAAGAATGACGTATATTGGAGACTTGTCACCTCTCCTGACGACTATCTCCTTGTGCTGACGAAGGCTCTTAGCTGCCGCTTTGAGCTCGGGGGACAGTATGGTGCTTCTGTAGTTGCCTCGAATCTTTCCTCCTTCTGCAACAAGTTCTGCTTGTAAAGAAGGATTGATTCCTGGCTGCTGGGTCATAAGAAGGAAGGTGAAAAGCCAAGCAACCTCTGAAGAGACAACTGACACAACACCTTTACCCCTTATTAGACTACTTTACAGGAACTTCTTGTCACCAGCTCATAAAACGGAGGAAAGGGTCCTGAAAGATATTGTTGATAGGAACGATATCCCTACAGACAAAAATCAGAAGATACAATTGATGATTTACTATAAAACCAAAAAAACGGCCAATCTACTCATGAGAAACTCTCCAGACACAAAGCAGAACGCTTTAAAAGAGACCACCGTCGTCTATGCCTTCAAATGCCCACTTGGGGACTGTTAGCCTCAAAGAACTCAGTATATAGGCAAGACAACAACATCTCTTTCCAGGCGATTAACAATGCATAAGCAACAGGGCTCCATTAAGGAACATATAATCTCTTCCCACAACCAGAGAAATCTTAACAAACAACACAGAAATCATCGATATATACAGCGATAGCAGGCGGCTTGACATCTGCGAGGCACTACACATCAAGAAGTCAACACCAGCAATCAACAGCCAATTAATGCACAACTATATTCTACCCACTTCAAGACTCCGCACCAATATAGAAGCATCAAGAAATATGGGCCAATAGGCCCTTTGCAGTTACTTCCATTCTTCCCATTAATTTACCCAATCTATACCCATTGTTTCGTGTTCTGTCTTGTGTTGAAAGTTTGCTCTATCTTGTGATGAAAGTTTTGTTCACCTCATCCAAAACTGTTGTAACATATCACCTCACAGAAATGTGGGTATATAAGATGAAAGCTGTTTAAATGATAGCATAGTAGAACTCTGTTTAGTGTTTGCAGGTTATAGTTGTGTGAGTGTAAATTAAAGTCTTTGAAAATGTAATAAGTTATTACGAAACGCATTCAAGCGTCGCGTCGGACTAGAAATAAAAATGAATTTTGGAGAATTGATTTTTCAATTACCATCGACAGTGAAAATAAACATAAGAAATATTGAGAAAATTAGTTTTAGAATTATTAATCTTACCTTTTCGGTCATATTTAATAATTTTATATATATATATATATATATATATATATATATATATATATATATATATATATATATATATATATATATATATATATATATATATATATATATATATATATATATATATATATATATGTATATATATATATATATATATATATATATATATATATATATATATATATATATATATATATATATATATATATATAAAAGGGGAAATGCTTGCTGCGTCCTCGGTTCCTGTCCAGAAGCGGAGGAGCTTCAAGAGATCCATAACCTTTAGGCATTTGTCTTGTATGTTTTGTAACCTTTAAATACACAATAAAGGAAAAAAAAAGGGAAGGGGGTGGTAGGAGAAAAGCACACAGAAACTGTATTGGAGGGGACCTACATTCCCTCCAATGCGTTATGTGTGGTTTCCTCCGAGGCTATGGGTCCCCCTTCTTCCAGCCAGAGGTGGTACTCCCTTCCCTATTTAAATATATATATATATATATATATATATATATATATATATATATATATATATATATATATATATATATATATATATATATATATATATATATATATATATATATATATATATATATGTCGTACCTAGTAGCCAGAACGCACTTCTCAGCCTACTATACAAGGCCCAATTTGCCTAGTAAGCCAAGTTTTCATGAATTAATTAATTGTTTTTCGACTACCCAACCTACCTAACCTAACCTAACCTAATTTTTTCGGCTACCTAACTTAAACTAACCTATAAAGATAGGTTAGGTTAGGTTAGGTAGGGTTGGTTAGGTTCGGTCATATATCTACGTTAATTTTAACTCCAATAAAAAAAAATTGACCTCATACATTATTAAACGGGTAGCTTTATCATTTCATAAGAAAAAATTTAGAGAAAATATATTAATTCAGGAAAACTTTGCTTATTAGGCAAATCGGCCCTTGCATAGTAGGCCGAGAAGTGCATTCTGGCTACTATATGTATATATATATATGTATGTATATATATATATATATATATATATATATATATATATATATATATATATATATATATATATATATGTCGTACCTAATAGCCAGAACGCACTTTTTGGACTACTATGCAAGGCCCGATTTGCCTAATAAGCCAATTTTTCCTGAATTATTATATTTTCTCTAATTTTTTTCTTATGAAATGATAAAACTACCCATTTCATTATGTATGAGGTCAATTTTTTTTTATTGGAATTAAAATTAACGTTGATATATGACCGAACCTATCCAACCTTACCTAACCTAACCTAAGCTATCTTTATAGGTTAGGTTTGGTTAGGTAGCCGAAAAAGTTAGGTTAGGTTAGGTTAGGTAGGTTAGGTAGTCGAAAAACAATTAATTCCTGAAAACTTGGCTTATTAGGCAAATCGGGCCTTGCATAGTAGGCTGAGAAGAGAGTTCTGGCTACTAGGTACGACATATATATATATATATATATATATATATATATATATATATATATATATATATATATATATATATATATATATATATATATATACATATATATATATATATATATATATATATATATATATATATATATATATATATACATATATATATATATATATACATATATATATATATATATATATATAGGGTGCCAATGTGGGGACCCATAGCCTCGGAGAAGAAAATAAAAAGTATTCAGAGGAGACCTTGTGGTTTCTCACTGAACACTAATATTATCTTCTCCTACCACCCCCATTCTTTTGTATGTACACATATATATTTACTTTATTTGAACTTTATTACCCGTTTAATAATGTATGAGGTCAATTTTTTTTATTGGAGTTAAAATTAACGTAGATATATGACCGAACCTAACCAACCCTACCTAACCTATATATATATATATATATATATATATATACATATATATATATATGTATATATATATATATATATATATATATATATATATATATATATATATATATATATATATATATATATATATATATATATATATATATATATATATATATGAGCATCTCTCTGTGCGCTAAAGAAAAATGATGGAGGGATCAGGCCAATAGCTGTGGGCAATTCTCTCCGGCGTCTCGTCGCAAAGGCAGCTGCAAGAACAGTTAGTGATGCAGCGGCCAACATGCTGAAGCCAAAACAGCTCGGGTTTGGCATTCCACAAGGGTGTGAGGCGGCAGCTCATGCAGCTCGAGCCTTCATCGCCAACATCACAGACGAAAAGGCCCTTATCAAGCTAGATTTCAAAAATGCCTTCAATTTGGTGCGGAGGGATGCTGTACTCCGTGCGGTTCATAGTCATTTCCCTTCCCTCTATCCTTTTGTGCATTCATGCTACAGTATGGATCTTAAGCTACTTTTTGGCGAACATGAAATTGACTCGCGAGAAGGCGTCCAACAGGGTGACCCCCTTGCTCCTCTCCTTTTCTGCTTAGTCATCAAACAAGTCACAGAGGTCCTGTCCAGCGAGCTTAACATCTGGTTCTTGGATGATGGTACCCTAGCTGGTTCCCAAGACTCCCTCCTGGAGGACATCAGAAAAATCCAGGAGCAAGGTGCAGTTTTAGGCCTCACCCTGAACCCTTCTAAATGTGAAATAATATGTTCCAACCAGGGCATCGTAGAGAGAATAGAGGGTCTTCTGCCAAATATCCATAAAACTAAACCTGAAGACAGCACACTCCTAGGAGCTCCCCTGGGGTTGAAAGCCATCGATGAGGTCCTTGATAAGAAAATCGCCGACGTTAAGAGGATGGATGGGAGGATTGAGGATATTGATGCTCATGATGCACTCTACCTCATCACCAGATGTCTGTCCCTTCCCAGGTTAACCTACTTTCTGAGGTGTTCACCATCTTACAGTAGCCAAAAACTAAGTGAGTATGACCGGTTACTGAAAACAATGCTAGAAAAAGCCCTTAACCTCTCTCTCGATGACCTACAGTGGAAACAAGCCTCTCTTCCCGTAAGACTTGGGGGCCTCGGAGTTCGAACAGCAACGCAAATCGCTGTTCCAGCCTTCCTGTCCTCCTTATCAGCATCCGACGACCTTGTGAAGGAAATTCTACCTGCCCACTTACATCAGCTGGCAGGTGTACATGATCCCAATTTTTCACGCTGTGCCACAGAGTGGGCCTCTCGTGCAGGCCAATCACCTCAACCACCATCCCCAAAAGCCCACAAGCAATCCAGCTGGGATGGCCCCATTGTAGACCAAGTTGCTGCAGAGTGCCTGGGTGCTGCAACAACACAACACGACATTGCTCGCCTCACAGCAGTAGCAGCACCACATGCAGGGGATTTCCTGTTAGCAACCCCAATGTCGGCAACTGGCACGCGTCTCACACCACACGCCCTCCGAATTGCTGTGGCCCTCCGCCTTGCTGCCCCAATCCACACCAGATATAGGTGTATTTGCAGCGAGATGGTGGCTAACAGGTATGGCCACCATGGCCTACTCTGCCAAAGCACAGGGGGATGGCACTCGAGGCACAGTAAAGTTAACGACATCATCAAGAGGAGCCTCACCACAGCTGGATGCCCAGCTGAAAGAGAGCCCTGTTACCTAACGCCCCGTAACTCTGATGCTCTTATTGGTCGCCCGGATGGTATCACAGTGAACCCCTGGAAGAATGGCAAGCAGTTGGTATGGGACTACACGTGCGAATCAACCCTGGCTAACACCTACATTAACCTCAGTGTTGCACAACCAGGTGGCGCTGCCACCCACAGGGAAGTAGCCAATTCCCGTAAGTATAGAGAACTGAATCACCACTACAATTTTGTCCCCATTGCTTCTGAGACACTCGGCGCCTGGGGCAAAAGTGCTACCAGTTTTTTGAAGGAACTGGGTTCTAGGCTCATTGAAACAACAAGGGACCCAAGAGCTGCAAGCTTTCTTTTTCAGCGCCTCAGTGTGGCGATACAGAGGGGAAATGCGCACTGCATCCAGGATTCCTGCCCGCCATCTGAGGAGCTGGAGGAACTCGACAACCTATGATAACCATCTTTGTAACCCATATGTAACTCCTTTTTTGTAACAAAGTTCAAATAAAGTAAATATATATGTGTACATACAAAAGAATGGGGGTGGTAGGAGAAGATAATATTAGTGTTCAGTGAGAAACTACAAGGTCTCCTCTGAATACTTTTTATTTTCTTCTCCGA